>NW_009216359.1:0-98848 GCF_000690835.1 Fulmarus glacialis
GGCACCCAGCGGCTTTACGAGAACGAATGTCACTAAATAGCTACAACAGCGGATGCGTTTTGATAGCCGTGTAAGACACCGTACTCAGTTATCTTGATTCAATCCTGCACTACACAGTGCCTGCCATTTAGAAGTAGACTTGTGGGTCCTCGTCAGTATGGCCTCTAAAATACCGTCTTCAGAGATACCTGCCCGTGTCAGCACCTTCAGCGGAGACCGCACACGCAAAGATCACTGTAGCAGAGTCTTCAGTCCTGTGATGAACTGACGTCTCTCTGATACTTCTTTTTTTTTTCCTGTTAGCTCCTAGAAAATGTTCTCCCCCAACATCTACTCCAGAGTACAAGATTACTAATTACATTTCAGTCAGCAAAGCGCAAATCCTAAATGTCCCCATTTTAAAACACGAAACAGAAAGAAAACCCAGGTAAGCTGCATTTTCTTTGAACAAGGAAACGGCCAGAACAATTTTCTGAGGGCTATTCATGTCAAGCAGCCACAGCTTGAGCTGTTCGAATGGCATGGGAGGTACGGTCGATCCAAGGGAGAGATCATCCGTTGGCTATAAGCTCTACTTCTGCTAAAAGCTCTGTCTCTCCAAATGCAGGGCTGACGCTACACCGCGGTTACTCTTCTTAATTCCAGGTATTGGAGAACACACACACACAAGACACAAGCACAAAATTTAAGTGCAGATAATTCGTTTATTGAAGTCCAAATTTACAACTGAAGTTTACAACTTTTTTTTTTCCCCAAAACAAAAGCTTTGTTTGAATTTAGGAAGAATAAATGTTCTTTTTAATAATGTACAGACTATATCTCTTAAATAAGTTAATATCTTTGAAAAAAGAGCAATATGTTCCTTTTTTAATGTTGCAGTGCAACTTACAACTTACACGTCTGTGCAATGTACCATGAGGTATATGCCCAGTGAGCAACACACAGTGAAGTTTTCCATTCATAAATTTTCATTGTAGACACACAAAAAGTTAACAAGTTAATCTGTGATAGAAAAAACGCAGCCAGTTACAGTAATTCACACAGAACTCATCTGGAAAGAGGAAAAAAAGAAACCTAATGTTCATTGCCTATATAAACTATCGGATCATCTCTCAACATAGACAAGTATAAAATTAAAAATACTGTTGTGAAACTGAAGAAATACTGTATTATCCAGGGGTTGAAACCTAGTTTTACCTGTATTAATCTAGAGCAGTTAATTTTCTCTCTCTGTAGCATCAATGAGCTGAGGGACTTTACTACGGTATAGGTGGAGCATCTGCTCATAAAAGCGCTTAAGCAAGATGGTGATTATAGAAAAGTTGCAGAATGCTCATAAACTGTGATATAATTCAGACATTTTCCCTGGCATAGACAGGTGGTTTACCATTACCTCTCAGTTCATCTCACAGCTGATTAGAAAACCAAGGCTGAAACATGGAAGATTACTAGTATTTGAAGCTTTGACACTTCAAACTTTTCAAAATGGCTCTAAAATACTTATTTTTCATAATGACAGAAAACATATATTTATTTTAGAAAGAATCAACCACAACATAACTTTGTGATAAATAACAGTTCTGCCTCTAATACATATATACATACTGCTTGTAAACAAAAAATGCCCACAGGTCATGGAGTCTCCATGATTTTTATACAAGGCGCTATAGATTTTTTTGTTATTGAAAACAGTCCTAGTGAAAGTTTGGTTTATAACCTCCTATTGCTACAGAAACAGTAAGAATGTATATTTACAAAGAAACAAAGACCATGGAGACCCCATAGCATTATTTGCTAACGATTTTAATTTAGTGGGGTTTTCAAAATACACATTGTCAGCATGTTCAGATTTAATTAACAGTACAGGTTGAACACCAGCAGTACGATACTCTAGTGCTTTGGTATTTCAACCCCTGAATATACAAAGACATTACTACAGCCTACTTCACAGTTTAATGCAAGTAAAGTGCAAGCCATAGTACAAGGGTGTCATACATTTTCATACATGTAAGCATTATCTAAAAAAGGCTCTCTATACAAGTTTTATTAGCTACTTTAGTAAACTAGACAGAAGTCACCTATGGCCCAGCAATTAATGGTCTTACAAGGATATTTTTCTTTGTAATACAGTATGTGTCAAATGTAAAAAGTTTATTAATACTAGTGCATTTCTCTTATATCCTAACCTGTTTTCTTTTCGGATTTTTAAGCTGAAATCCTTGTTTCTCAGTAAAACAGAAGTCTTAACTGGTAACAGGGTCTTACTGGTATTTTGGCCAGTGAACAAGATTTGTTAAGACATATTTGTTTCGTGCTTGCTTGCTCGTGAAAAAAATGCAATAGAGTTAATATATATAATGCGACATCCTTATTTAATCTGCAGCATTCGGACAGATGCATTTACAGTTAGTAAAAAGATCTGTATTAATACCCTCACCAATGCCTGAGAATGAACAATATTCTAGAAATGTGAGGACAGAAGCTAGAGGGCCTCGCTGGTCAAACAACGGTTTGTTGACGTATTTTAGCATTTTTACAACATTGCTTTCTTTCAAATACTGCTCATCCAGTGGCATTAATGCACACAGCAAAGTCCCTAATTGTCACTTTTAACACTTGTATGTGTCTGATAAAAATAAACTGTCTGGCCTGCATTAAGAATGAACATGGTTCTTTTCCTGAAGATAATGGCGGGCAGTATCTGTATGAATTTTTTAAATACTTTCATTAAGAGTAGGTCCCGGTAGTATATCAGCTGTCTCAAAAACTGATAAAAGCTTAAACAATATTATTTGTAATACTCCTTCTGAATGTGGAAGTGTGCTATAACCCATAAAACACAGAAACTAAGCTGTAAGAAAATGCTTCTTCGTCTATTAGTTATATCGAGAATAGAGTCGCCAGCCTACACGTCAGTGAATGGAACTGATCAGAAGTACAACTTCTGATTATGCTTATATGTAACGGGAGTAAAGAAAATAATTTTTAAAACCAACTAAGAAAATACAGCTTCCTAGTTTTTGTTTAAACAACAATGTATTTTCCATTCATCAATAGATACCGCTCTGGTTTGATTTTCAGATGCATGCCCAGTTAACACCCATTGAGACCCTCAGCCACACAGTGTGAATTTGTCTGGGATAAGAGGAGATGGGGAACCTATCCCCACAGTAGCTTGCCTGAAAAAGCTACTCTGAACTTTAGCTTTAGTGAGGGAAACATCCAAGATTAATATAAATTAGTTAGATAATAGTGCTTCTTCAGTCTTTCCTGTTATTACCTATTTTTTGTACTAGTGGTAAATATCATTTGCCAACAGGGAAGATGGCGTGTTGTCTCTAACGAGATTTTAAGCTCAGTGATCTAAGGCATGTGGTATGTGGAAAATCTACAAACCTACACTCCAAGCAAAACACATTGCTATAATCTGTACCCTTCTGTCTTCCCTAGAAATGCCTCATTTCCCTATTGTGAAAACTAAGGAGAAATAAAAAATCCTTTATGAGACCAAGTTACCACTTATTTCTCTAACATTACGCTGCAGGAACTTGGGTGTGCCCAATAATACAAACAGACCTGTGCTCTCTTTCTTAAGCAATCTCTCCAGGACTGGATCCAGAGACAGTAGTCAGGATCTCTGTAGAGGTACAAGATTTGCTTATGCTAACACTGTAGTGTTTAAACTGTAAATAAAGTTGTTTGGTAGGCATCGTTTGTATTATAGTTTTAAGGGTAGCTGTCAGACATTGCAGATGGGGCTTAAGTTTTGTCGATCAGTTGCTGCATCTTGCCTTGGCCAAGGGCTGTTTTAAACAACCCACTTTTGAAGCACTTTGGCCCCAATTGCATGAAGAGTTTGTCCAAACCATTGGTGAAATATCAAGAAATAGCTGTGCCTGGCAGAGCTGTCCTGCCTCAAGGGAGCAACAGCCAAGGTTTACCAGGCTGTAAACAGCCCCCAGATATACATCACCTTGGTCATAAGTACCACTAGTTTCTTGCAGAGAAGAACATTTTTATTACTTTGGAAGACAAGTAAGACTACATGATGAAAGAATATGGCAAATAAGGTGTTTGATGGGCTTAGGTCTGCTTTGGATTACTTGATATAAGATAAGAGATACAAGAATTTCCTTCGTTTTCCTCAGATTTGCATTAAGTTAAACAATTTCTACCAGATTCTTCATTTTTCTTCCAGAAGTCCTATTAACATTCAAAGTGAAATCTTCTAAAGGTCACCAGTAGAATTCTACAAATTCTGATAAGGCTGAGCACTTCCCAATGCCTCTGTAAAGTAACCCTTTCAAAGGTACCTTTACTATCCTTCACAAAACCTTGGATCAGAGAGTGAGTATTTTGGCCTGGAAAGCTATAACTGCTGAAGATAGTAAGAATAAAGTTAAGTGGCCATGTACATCTAACAATTCTCTGCAAAACTCATTTCTTTTTCCTTGGAAAAAGCAAATGGTGCACCACATTTCTAGCTCAAAAGAGAGTAGGCCACATCTGAGTATTAACTGACTTATATTCAGAATTCCCTGCTTGGAAAAGATGGAAAATCTCATCCTCCAAAATCTTTTAGTAGCAATTGATCAGTCTTTTCTTATGTTGCTAAAGCAGTTCATGATGTGTTTGAGAAAGTAGAACTGTATCAGAAGCTGATGAAACAGCAGGGTGGTTTTTGCCAATGAAGTGAAGCAACCTCCTGTGTTACGGAGGGTAAAGACGCCCTGTACAATCCAAGGCAGATTGATTACTGTGAGGGCAAATGTAATCCTGCCTGTACTGTCACAGAGTGTGGGCCCAGTATTTCTACATTATTTGTATTCAAGAATATGGACGTATAGACTGATGAGAACCTCCTCCTCCTCCTTTGATTACTTCTTGTTCATATTAATTAGAGTAAGCTCAGGAAAGTTTTCACTCAAAGTAACGAAACCAAGAAAAAGGTCTCAGTTTTCTCAGGAAGTGCTGCTGAGATAGCTACTAAGATAGCTCTCAAAGATCCGAGATTTCAGTGAGTACAGAATAGTATTAAAAAAGGAGGGGAATCAGTAGCTTGGGGGGAGCGTTAAATCAATTATAATAAAAAATAGCCAGTAACAAAAAGACTAAGCTTGTGAAGTCAAAGAGAAAGTCTGCTGACTGAGGGACGTTTTGCCTGCAGGAATTCTGAATGAAGACACTAACTTGAGTAAGATCTGGATAAATAAAACACATTGAAATGATCTCTTTGTGTAGTTTTATCTAAGCATTTAGGCAGGAAATCTAGTAAGTTAATAAATGTGTTGTACTGGTGCTGTATATTTCCCTTGATGAACTCAACAGCAAAGAAATTTTTTTTTCCTCATTTAAAAGTGTCTGATCAAAACTAGCATAATAATTTCAGCTGCATTGTACAGTGCGTTTAAGTACCTTTCGGTCCAGGAGAATTTGACATATTTTAATACATAAGCAGGATTTGGTGCATGGATTTTAAATACAATATCTATATTGCACTTTGCATTCCAGTCAAAGATTGTGAAATTCCAAATAATTGTGCTATGGTGACTTTGTACATGACTTTCTATAGTATAGCTAGATTAGTACCTAGATCCAGAAAGAAAAAACTAGTGGTGGGGAGGGAAGGGCTGTAGTATGGAGTTGAGTATGCATGCAAGAAGTATGACAAAATTCTTGAGAAATGTCTCTCAAATGCCAGCTGACATTTGTGAAAGAATAAAGTCTTTGTATTGCTTAATTTAACAACTAGATTTTCTTGCTCTAAGGCATAAGCAATGCTAGACAAATCTTTCAAACTTTTCTCCCAGTTAATCTTAACCCCATTATAGGAAATTTCTCCGGTGTGTCTCAGTTCACCTTATGAATCTCTTGGATAATTTATCTTGACTTTTCAGTGCAAATCATATTTGATGACAACTGCTCTCCAAGAGCAGAATACAGACTCATGACTCCGAGAATTTCAGAATAGATGAAAGATTTTAAAGATAAGCTGAGCAAAAATATGATCTCTCAACTTTTTATCTCATCTACTCATATTTCAGAAATTTTTTTTTAACTTTCAGAAATGAAAATTGAGATTGTCTATTTTCCTCACTATTTGTGTTATTTTTGCAAAATATATCTTCCTAATGATGTTTGTCATTTTCAGCAGTATCTGTAAGTAGCATTTTAGAACGGAAATAGTTTGTTTCATTGTCTACTAGGGACTTCATTGAATAAGCTCAGTGGACAATTGTCATTTCTGTCTTGAGTTACAATACAGGAACATTTGAAATCCTTTTTGAAAGCTATTTTAAAATCATATAGATCTTTTTATTATGAAAGCACAAACCGTCTTTTAGTTTTGAAACAAAATGCATGTTTAAATTTCTTTATGAATATAGAAAGTTCAATCCATTTAACTAATTCTGTGACCATCTGTCACTGCTTGCACATACAGTATGAATTGGTTTCTAAAAGGCTTCTGTACTTTACCCCATTGCTTGCTTCACTGCATAATATTTCTCCCACATTATATGAAGGACAGTATTAAAAAATAGTGAAATATATAACTTTTAGAGATCTGATATGAAAAGCTAGACAAATTCTCTCTATTTATGCTTCTGCTATTCAGTTGTCAAGTAACTACAGTGTTCACATAGTAAATACATTTCAATTTAGTTCTATGTTTTGCATGAATACTGCAACTCCAATATCGGTGAAACCTGTGGTGGCAAATTTTTTGTCTATATTTCCTGTATCTTTTTATTACATCAGGTACTTAGACAGAGGGTGAAGTGCATGTTTAATATTCAAGCAAAACATATACTACGTGATCCTGCTCCTCTGAAGTCACCGGAGTTTTGCTATTTACTTCAATGGAAATGTGATTAAGCTCTGATGCGTGCATTTAAGGAGCCATTGTCTTCAGTGATTCTTAAGCATAGAGTTGATTACTATGTTGAAGCAGGCCAAATATGCCTTCATGTTGTATGTTCTATCCAAATGTTGTTATACATTGGTTGCAGTGATGCTGTGGATCAATTGCCTGTGTGATGCAAAGAACTCAAAACAGCTGTCAATAATACCTCTCTACTAAAAACATCTTATATTGCTATAGACTATTACTTGTTTAATCACTGCATCTACTGTGGTTCAAATAAATGCCAGTGCAAATGAGAGTAAAAAACAAATCTGAATTGTGTGTCTTCAGCTGCTATATTGGGTTTACATGGCAAGGTTTTGGTAGCAGGGGGACTGTAGGGGTGGCCTCTCTGAAAAAAGACCAGGGGCTGCTCCCGTGTTGGACACGGCCAGTTCCAGCTGGCTCCAAAACAGACCTGCTGCTGGCCAAAGCTGAGCCCATCAGGGAGGCTGGTGGCGCCTCTGTGATAACTTATTTAAGAAAAGGTAAAAATGCTGCACAGCAGCTGTGAGAGAAAGGAGTGAGAAAAATGTAAGAGAAACAACTTTGTATATATCAACATCAGTAAAGAATGAAGGGGACGAGGTGCTCCAGGTGCTGGAGCGGATATTCTCCTGCAGCTTGTGGAGAAGACCATGGTGAAGCAGGTTGTCCTCCTGCAGTGCGTGGAGGACCACGCCTGAGCAGATATCCATACTGCAGCCCGTGGAGGACCCCATGCCTCAGCAGGTGGTGATTCCTGAGGGAAACTGCAACATGTGGAGAGCCCACACAGGAGCAGGCTCCTGTCAGAACCTGCAGCCCGTGGAGAGGAGCCCAGAACAGGAGAAGGTTTTCTAGCAGAAACTGCAGCCCATGGGGGACCCACGCTGAAGCAGTCTGTTCCTGAAGGACTGTACCCCATGGAAAAGACCCATGCTGGAGCAGTTCTTGAAGAACTGCAGCCCATGGGAGAGACCCCACGCTGGAGCAGGGGAACAGTGTGAGGAAGGAACAGCAGAAATGTGTTATGATCTGACTGCAATCCCCATTCCCCATCTCCCTGTGCCACTGAGGGTGGAAGGAGGTAGAAAAGCTGGGAACGAAGGAATGAAATTGAGCCTGGGAAGAAGGGGGGAAGTGGGGGAAAGGTGTTTTTAGTTTTGTCTTTGTTTCTCAACAGGAGAAACTCTCTCTTTTTAATTGGCAATAAATTAAATCAATTTTCCCCAAGTCAAGTCTGTTTTGCCCATGACGGTCATTGGTAGGTGATCTCCCTGTCTTTATTTCAACCCATGAGCTTTTCCACCATATTTTCTCTCCCTGTCCTGTTGAGGAGGGGGAGTGAGTCCGTCTTGGTGGGCCAGCCAAGGTCAGCCCACCATAGCTGCTTTGTGGAGACTGAAACAAACAGGATACCTTCACCCAGTTCTCGCTTTGTGAATAATTAAATCTCTTCCTAGATACTAGGACCTCATTGAGATAATGTTTTTTCCTATATTATATTGAACTGTATGAGTTTTACAGTTCTTGATGTATGAGACACAACTAGGTTTATCTTGTGAAAAAATTACCAGTGAATGTCTATGTTTAAGTGAAATGGCATCAACTGTATTCACATCCCCTTTGTTCTGCTTTCTAGAAATATTCTAGCAAGCACAGTCAAATGCTTGATGTGAATGGGTGTTTGAAATTTATGTTCAGTAGCATTCAGAGCAATCTTTTTTTTTTTTTTTTTTTAAGAATACAAGTATTTTCTCCAAAATCTGATTATTAGAAATCATTCTCATCCAGGCAAGGAAGTGAAATACACTATGTGACTTGTGTGTCTTCCCAAACCAATCAATACAGATTGGTTTTCAAATGACGTGTTGAGTAACTTCACCCACTTGCTGATGTACTACTAACAGTTAAAAATTATTGCCAGACATTATATAATTTTGAATAATTTAGCCAGCTCTAGATGTCAGTCTATTACAGAATTTAATTGATTAGTTCAGGATTTTTTTAAACTTAATTCTCATCCTTGAAGCATCAGAGCTTTTTTGAATTTTGTGACTCACAGTCATGTGTCACTTAAATTCACAGTGAAGAAACCTGCAGTATCTACCATATTCAGCGCAGATGGTTTTTTTCACCATGAAATACTTCAAATTATATTAAAATCAGTTTAAGTTGCAGCATTAGTGAACAACCGACGTTGTTCTACTCATGTCTTAATCTCTGTGCCATACCTGCTTGCTTGTGTTCATTCATTTTAAAGGCAGGCACAGTATGTTACAAACACAGTATCTAAATGGCATGTACAGTATGCCCATAGGGCCAGGTTGGGATCTATTTGCTAGATGTACAGTGTACATTTTAAGGCACACCATAGGGATTGAGTTTACATTTTGATAACTCTGTCCTTTTATTTGCAAAGATGGTCACTACCTGGAAATGTTGCAAAAATAAACGCTCATCTCTAAGAGCGGCCAATGTATTTGTTTTTTTATTTTATATTTTTCTCAAGAAAAAAATGTGTGAATATGTGAACTTCAGGGCATTTTAAACATAAATGTCAACTATTGTGTTACATTTTATATACATAGATATGTCTTCATATATATCTAAATATATAAAATGATTGTAGGAGCTCATACTATAAGCTTAGTTTCAGTACAGTACTTTAAATATACTGGTATTTATTTTCTGTTACACTTCTGCACTGCTTCTTTCTAATGCAGAGCTTGATACAGACATTGGTTGATAATAGCAAACAAAAAAAAATTCATAAAGAATATTATTGTTTTATCATGCAATGTCGTAGGCATCCTGTGGCACTATTCTCTTATCCAACTTATTTACAGTACTGCTGAGTACATTATCAATAAATATTACAGTGTTTGTCTTACTCGATTTTTCATGGCACCCAGCAATTATTCAGGACATGAGTCCTGTCACACGTGAGTTTCAATGAATGAGTGTGTATGTGTCAGCATTGGTGCTGAGGTTGCAAGTTCAGATGCTCCATTTTGAGATTTCACAGCAGCACTGTACTCACAAATGTCCAGGAAAAACTCATAGTTCTTTAGTTTCCAATCTTTAAACTTCATTGATGTTAAGTTGGGATCATCCAGAAGGCTGTTGATAACTGTGAGGTCCCCTTCCTTTGCCTATCAAATTCCAGAAAGACACAGTACACGTCAAAATGAAACTTATGCCACATTTTGTATTTCGGCACTTTATTTCTTCTTTCATTTTAATGCAAAGTGCTAGGGAAACTACTACGGACACTTGAATCTTTTACCTATATTCAGGAGCTATTACAGCTTAAACTGTTTAACAACTGAGTTCTTGGCACTTTCTACAATATGCCTATAAAGAGTGCAGAATTTTTTTTTTTTTTCCTTAAGCAGAAACATGTTTGTTTTCAAGTATTCTTAGTTTCTTTGGAACTTAATTCAAAAGCTACAAAGAAAGCCTTATCCATGGAAAACATGAAGAGATTATACTTTTACTAGTTTATATTGCTCATACACAAAATTAATGATAAGGCCTTACTTTTAAAGTGCTCTTGAGAACTCTGATGTGGTGAAGCTTTTCATTGATAATTGGATCATTACATCTCTTTACAAAAGACTTGCGGAACTCCTGCTTGGTGGAAGGACGCTGCTCTCCAAAAGCTGACAAACTAGCTTGTTCCAGAGATTTGTATAGCTCTTGCAGACCATCTGTATTTTCTCCAATTTCTTTTATGTTTTCTGAAAGAAAATAGATAAAGAAACCTAACAACAAATTTAATCATTCAGATGAAGTCTCTAAAACTAGCAAGCAATACTGCAAATTGATGTATAAAGTAATCCTATAACACAGTCTTCCAATTTTTGTTTTGATAAAACAAGAACATTTTGATCAGCCCCAAAGCTATATTCCTAGCATTACATCCAAGCATTTTAAGTGCAAACTCCTGTGTAGTGACTGATGAATTTGCCAACATATAACAGTTCAACCGCAAAAACCTTGCTGAGAATAATGGCAATATTGCTCTGGCACTCAATGGCAGTAAAGAGGATCAGAATATCTACAAAAGCTTACCTTCTGCACAGAAACTATTATGCCTTCTAATAGGAATTTTGTCTTCTAGCTTGTCATCTGTTCCTTCTATGGACTTCATACATCCCTTACCCCTGATATCTCTGTTTCGGGGAAGGCTTTGACTACGTTGCTTCTGTGGCCTGCTGTGAGAGCTATGTCCCCTTTGACATTCCACCAAAGGGAAAGGCCCATCCTGCTCATAATTATGACGTCTTTGTACTGGTAGCGTTGCTTGTCTTCGTCTGTCTGGTGACATTCCAGGTCGGCCACTCATGTACTCTGCATCAGGAGGAACAGTCTGAAGAAAATGGAGCCCTGAACTGGTTAACGGAGTCTCTATCAGATCCTGCCATGAGCGTCTTTCTCGGTAGGGCGGTCTGCACCCTGATGAGTGTGTGCTTCCTGCTACATCTTGTCGAGAATCCTCAGCAGAAGAATGAGAATATGTTGATTCACTTGAAAAGTGTCGACCATGTTTGGCTTCAGGGAATGGACTTGAAGAATTCACCTGAAAAGATACAAAAGCATCTGACTGTAAGACTTTTTGAACAGATCCAAGAAAATGACTATAGCGTAGAACATTATATGATATATACTAATAAAATGGACGATGTGTGTGTTTTGGTATGTCATAATATGAACCTCTGTAAACAGAACATAACTGGCAGTGAGATCTTTTATGCAAGTGCTATGTTTTAACCACTCCCTATTCTTGTTTTGCACATTCTCTGCCCATGAGCAACTCCTGCTGGAAAGAGCAGTATAATACTGGTACAGGTTTCCTGAAGACCTGTCCAGTTTATGCTCAGTCCAGCAGTGTGCTGTGAAGACATGAAAGCCCCCAAAAGAAACCATAATTGGATTTCCTTTCTTTTTTTAGGGGATAAGTATCCAGCCAAACAGAAAAAAAAATTTCAGCACCCAAGAAGATTTTTTAATTTTGGGGGACTGCTGAACTTGTCAAATTATTTTAATTAATTCTGCTGGGTCTGTGTATAATTTTAATTCAAAAACAAAGAGAAAGGCAAAAAAGTGGAAAAACAGAAAGGGAGGGGCTTAACCTGTATCCCAGTTGATAAAACAGCATCACATGGGTGAAAATCAGTCTGAACTTCACCCATGTGATGCTGTTGTCTCAGTCACTCTTTCTTTGGTGCTGGCTGTGTGAGGATCGTGTCATTCACGCTGAAGAAAAATCTGAAAGAAAAATAGAGAACAGTCCTATCTGTGCTTGGAAACATAGAATAATTATCACAGCCTATGTTCCGTATAATAGAAATGTCCTTATTTACTACTAAAGCCTGTTTATATACAAAATGGTTTTTTTCTCCTCAGTTATCAAAACCTGTCTATACACAATATATTAGAAGTATTTTTATCAGCTGCTTAATATCTTATGACACTAACAGAAAATACTGTCACTACTATGATATTGTACACAATGCTTCATATTGTAAAAAAAACCTTGCCTCTAAAGATGTTCGTAAAAAAGTGTTTGTACTAGAACATGATTACTGCATGAATGTGATCTGATCTTAATCTCTAGCGTCCAGTATCCAATATTCATACTTGAAAAACAGTTCACAGTTAATACAAACTATCCCATCCACCACATTCTTTTCATGTTCTGCAGTAAAGTCAACATTTGAATATTCTGTTCATATTATTAGCTGTAATCTCCCAAATCTGAAAAAAAATATTATATTTACAGTCTGGAGACATATCTGTGTAAGGAGACATTTACCTCTCCTTCCTTTATAATTGTCTTGTTATGGAAACATTCAGGTCTTAGCTCATGAGGAACAGCAGTAATTTAATTCTTACAATGAGATCCATCTTTGTTCTGCCTTTATGGTAATTAAATATTCCAAAACAAGGAAAATGCAAATCAATGCACACAGATATTTCTTGGTGACCTACTGTCAAATGCAATATTTATAACTCACTGAGGGTGTTCGATGATAGGTGTCACACAGTGTTGAAGAGCCTTCCTGCTTCAGGGTTAAAGAGCCGTCGATGTCATCCTGGTCGCTTTCACTCCAGTAATCTGCTAACAAAGCATTTCGGGTTTCACTCACGTGCTTTTGTAACAACAAAGTGGGTCCCACATTTTAAAAATATCGTTAGCATGCAAAGGTAGACATTTCATAGTCACCTAGGTGGCTTGGCAGTCACTAAGGAACAGACTTGTGAAAATGTCTGGCACCTAAGATACACAGATAGGTAGAAGAACCTTCAAATGTTTTAGGATAGCGTTACAGAAAGCAGGTTAGGCACCTAACTCCCACTGTACATGAAAAACAGCTTCTGGTCACAGACTTTCAAAGAGAAACTTCATTCTAGATGCCAAATTAGAGCTGAGCCTCAACACTTAATTTAATTATGTTAGCATAACAGGTTCCACTGTGGGTGATGGTGAAAAAGGCAAGGCTGGCACCTGAGCTCAGGAGATGCAAAACCAGTTCTAAAGCACGTATTGAGCTGTGTCTGTGATGTCTTCACTTGCTCTAGGGTGATGAGCATACCTGATGGCTGTGATCTGGGAGATCATACCTCACCCTGAACCTTGCATTCTCTTTATGACTTGTTTTAAATATTTCTTAAAATTATTACTCAGGATTTTATTTTCTTTGGTGGTGGCACCAATAAATATAGTTCTTTAAGGATATGGATTCTTATGAATATTGTTATTTTAAAAGATATGGCGCGTATGTTAGTAAGTCAGTTATACCATCTCCAACTTTGTTCAAATAATGAACAGATATGTAATCTCTGCTCTCTTCTCCTAATTACAATCGCTGAAGCATTACCTTCATCTGGATGAATATCCTTGTCATCAGGTGTGTAGCCAATTGCTGCGAGACCCAAACGATTCATCCATCTAATAGAACAATAAAAAATGAGGAAAAGAGATACTTAAAAGGAACATCTAGTGTAAATCTGAGGGCATACCCATTCTTAACATTTGGAAAAGTCAGAGACAATGCTTAGTCCAAAATTTGAACAATGTTCAGACTGTTAAAATCATGATTCAGATGTGTTCAGTGGTTAATAATTTTAAGTGAAGGATGTTCCAGTTCATGTACAATGCAGATGTACTTCTGGACTTCTATTCACAGCTGCTGGAGAATGTTTGCCTAGTGGAGTATCAGACTCATTGCGTTTTATTCTGCTGCCTAGAAAACTGAAGAATCATGACATGAATCTTCCTTCTGTCATCAAGAAAATGTGAAGCATACATACTAATATGCTAACTTTAGCAATAACTAAACGAAATTTTTAGAATAGTCTGTGTAGAACAGAGAATGTCCAGCTCTGTCTCCACCTTAAGCAGAATCAAATCCTCTCTAAGCTGCATCTGCAAACTATTTGTGTGGAATGGTTTCCAGAGACATTGAGTAGAGGAGCATACTGCATTTATTCCGATTGCTACTTCTATTAATTTCAAGAACTTGCCTGAATTGCCAAAATACTATAAAATAAAACAGAATTATGACAACAGTTGTATGAAAACCTGTGTTAGGAAATAAGTTGTATTAAATTTGTATACTCAAAAAGCTAAAACAGACTGTGACAGTATTCCATTGGTTATTTGCTAGTCTAGATTCATGATACTGGTGATATAAATATTTAGGCTTGTTGAACTGCGGTATCAACATTAGTTTCCTTTGATTTTTTTAATACAAAATCTTAGGTTTCTAAAACAAGACTTGGTAAATCGAAAGTACTTCAATACTTGCATTTCATATTGGATGTTCTGGTTTCTTTCTTTGTCCCAAAATCAATTAGTT
Organism: Fulmarus glacialis; assembly: GCF_000690835.1. Classification (NCBI taxonomy): domain Eukaryota; kingdom Metazoa; phylum Chordata; class Aves; order Procellariiformes; family Procellariidae; genus Fulmarus; species Fulmarus glacialis. The sequence continues at coordinate 14,755 of NW_009216359.1, forward strand.
GGATCAAAAATAAGATTCTTCATTTCATTAGGAAAATATTGTAGTTTGTTTTCAGGGAAAATACCTTTAGAGTTTTCTTTATATAAGATTACTGGATGTTTATACAATATATAATTGAAAGACAGGAGAAAAGGAAGTTAACGCATAGAGAGGAAAGTCTCTTCTTAACGTTCAGCAAATGGAAAATGAAGAATCAGCTTATTTTCATCAACAAGGAAATATAATTGAAGAAAAAAGCCCTATTAATAGACATCTGTAATGACTGGAACGCATTCTTAAGTATTCCTTTACTCAGTGACTAAATTATTTACTATGTCATTAATTTCCTAGTATATTGCACGTAAGAGTTTTCTAGAAGCAGGTCTTTTTTCTTTTTTAACGTTGCAACATAACATTTGTTAATAATTATGTTCTTGGTTAATGAATCATATCATGACAAAAACATCTTTCAAAGACTTCAAGAAAGACATTAGTAAACAATACATACTATATCATAAGGACAAGTTTTTTGCAGATTAAAACAAGAAAACTATTCCATGTAATTCTTTCCCACTTGTACTAGAACAGAAAAAAAGTCTTCTAAGGACATATGTGAATGTATTATTGGTCTACTAGCATAGTATATGAAAGACGGTATTCACAGCAAGGAGGCAGAAAATGAAGGAAGAGTGAACTCTCCACTAAAAATAGCATACAGTTCAGCATGTATTGATCTCCTGGTCTAAGCAACGCTCTGCAGTTGCTCAGAGCAATGATCTTAATCTGTAATATTGGATATAACACTGACTCATTGTATGGCCTTCAGCAAATCGTTCTACGTATCTTATGACTTTCATAAGTTTCCAAAGGGGACAACATAATTTACTTCTTACTCACAGGGAATTGTTATAGGGTTTAATTTACTTGCAAAAATATGAAAATATAAAGAGATAATATTGCTTTGCCTTTCAGTATTAAAACAGAAGTGAGCAAATTGGAAATAAAAATGGAAATGATGATTAGTTTTCACAAATATCAGCTGCAGGGTTAGGACTGCTTACAGAGACATTGTTTGCATCAGCATGTCAGTAACTCAACCTTATCATGAAGGAAGTAAATTTCAAATCGATTAACAGGTTTACAGAAAAGCTTTTCTGCAGTGCTCACCAGCATAATTTCATTCAACAAACGGCATGCTGGTCACTTGACATTTGCTTCTCTTGAAAGGCATATTCTTTATTGCAGTAATTGAAATGACATCATACCCTTGCTCATTATTAAGCATTTGTATTCACTATTTTTTCAACAGTTGTTCCTGAATTTCTAAACTCATTAGCATTGGAGCAAAATAGTTTTAGTCATACTTTACCATATGCCTTTGGCAATTAAACAGAATGCCTCAGCGACTTCAACTAAGATTCTGTTGAAGCACCAATGATAAATTAGGACTCATTACCATTTCCAAAGTTAAAACAGACTTAGCTGTTTTGGTGGTCAGTGCATAGAAATTTATATTGTCTTAAATTTCTTGCCAAATTTATCCTGTTGCTCATTGTTAATTTGAGGGTTTCAAATCTTGAAAGCATATATAGATAACAGTCATGGTGTTAATATTAACCTTCAGGAGAACACGGATATTCTTCGCATACAAAGAGTATCAGCTTTACTCATATGGCCTCAATGTCCAAATCTGGAATTAGCAGAAGGTAATCTTCCTTCTCTAAGACTGCTCAGATTTTTCTCTTCCAAAGGGCAAGAAGATCCCCAGCTATAGTTACAAGTACTTTCTTACCTCATCTACCACAATTTAGAGTTACCTCTTTGTCAAGACAACAAAAAGGGTTATCTGATGACATTCAGTGGCTTATAATGATAAAATCTCTTCTGATAAAAGAAAAAGAATCTCAATTTTAGGTTTTGTGTTTTTAAAAAAAGCATGGGTGAATGTTTTTGAGGTTAATCAGGACTTATAGAAGTGCTGAGATTACAGATCCTTTTCTTACAGTTAACATTTTTTTCTTTTTCAAGGAAATGCAAACTCAGTTCAAAAGGAACGCTGTGTAAACTTGATGAATTTACTTGATGAACAAACCACTTTCATTTTTAAGAAAACAGGCAGTCAAGGTTATAAAAAGTTCTCCGTGGAAAGCTTGGAAACTCAGCCATTTGGTTCTGAACTCTGCATCGAATGCCTTGTAGGCAAATGTCAGGTTTCAGGAAGGCAATAGGAGTATGTGTCAGAATTGGCCTCTCTAAGGGATAGATGACTGCATATTTAATTGAAGGTCATGCAGTGCAAGACTACATGCTACACTTGACAAGTAGCTATAGTGGAAGAAAACCCAGGAGATCGTTTGTCTAATGTGGTTTATACAGCTGTACCCCTAATAGCTCTTTAAATTTCATGTGATCACAAAGAGACATGCAATATTCTGCCAGGTACCTGTATAGCAATCTTACATGTACATCTCTATAGAACTTGGCCTCCTGAGGCAGAAAGCTGGACTCCTCTTCTCCCAAAAAACCCTACCTTGTTTTGTTTGATAATTTCAACAGCTCTTTTCTTTTGATAATTGAACAACTTAAACAGCACGTTTCACTAAGTTTGAGTCTAAGCCAGTCAAGGAAATACAAGGTTTGCATTCTAGATAGAAGTTAGTTGTGATGACATGGAGCCATACTAAATATCCCAAGGATACTTTGCTACAACATTTTACCTTCAATATTGCACAGTATCTCCATACGATATATCATCTTTCTTACTGAGGTACATTGTAACGACTTACAGGGGACCAAGAAGTATATTAATTGTTTTTTATTGCCTGTACCTTAGTGAACCAAATGCAGGGAAAGGTAAGCTTCAAGTCAAGTCATCTAAATACATAAGTAAGTTTTGTACTTTGTCTCAATGCTTTAAATTCTAAATAAATCAGACTTGGCTTTAATTAATTCTGTTGATTACAAACAGGCACAGTTGTCATTGCTTTGGGATAAAACAGAACTTCATGGTAGAAAGTTAAGTTAAATTTACAGAGATAATTCTGGTTAGTACCAGGGGATTACAGCCCAAGGCCTCTTCTGAGAGTCTAATTCTACCCCCAGGCCTGGAACGTGATGATTACAAAGGCACTGAGGGCAGTGATGAACTAAGTAGCTGTGACAATAACCAAAACTTGATAGTGAAGAGTGAGTCATGCTTGAAATGCCCTGAATTGTCAGGAGCACATTCTCTTACTGATCATTTAATAAAAACACTGGAAAATATTAAAGTGGACCAAATGATGGGGGAAACAATTTCGTATAGCTTTGCTGTCCTAACGCAGAATATTAAAACCAAGAATATGCCATTACGCATTGTACAAATGCAGTAAGTTTCTGTTTACTGTCTGTTATAATTTACTCTTGCCGCATACAGTGATGAGCCAGCCCAAGGTCAGTGTGAGGTTCTGGGATTGAAGGCAACAATAGTTTTCATAGTGGCATCACACTTCACCCACTTGCCTATTCCTTTCTACAGTCCAGAGTAAAATAGCAGAAGTAAAAACACCAAAACAACTTGGACAATCTCAGTTATAATAAATAAAAATCTTCTACAGTAGTGTAGGAGAATAAAAACCAAAGGTAAGAGGATAACTTTTTTTTTTTTTTTAAAAAGAGGTGCAAGGCTGTTATTTTTAGAGTTATGGTTAAAACCGTTCCATAAATCCATGGAGAATAGGTCAGGAAGTAGTGAGTTTCTGTGGTTCAAATAAGTTTTATTTGCTAATATCGTCAATGCTGGATACACTTTTTGCACATGCAAGATGGCTGGTATATAGAAGAAACTATTTAATTCAAGTGAAAAGGTAAATAAAGAATATATCCTGAAAAGGTGTAAATTCAAGAAAGAGTCCATCCACTTTCACTATTTCTTTCTGTTAAATGTTCCCTTAAAAATGAAACCAATGAAATACTGAGGCATTAAAGGATAGTAAATAAATTGTTATATATTTCCTATATTTCTTGCATCTTTTCATCAATTAATACTTGCATTTGTATGCCATCTCAGTTTGTATTATAAATGTTTCAGTGCAGGAATATATCTTTCTTCGCTTTTGAGATTGCATCCATACTTGAGCTTATTTGATTAAAAGAAAAAACCAGAACTGAAGTGGAAGCTAAATTTGACTTAATCAAGTTATCTTTAAGTCTATTAAAATATAGATTCCCTTGAACCATTTACTTCATACGTAGAATTTATTCAGGGCAATTTATATTTAATTTCTCATAAAAAACTTTGTATTTTTTTTTTACATCAGGGGGATAATCAGATTCTTGAATTCACTACAAAATTCTTTGCAATACAGAATTATATTTTAAAATTGATTTTGTACTTGTTATGCTGGCTTCTTCTTGGCCAGTCTTTCTTACCGGACACCTGAAAAATCAATATGTTTCCCATTTCGGTTCCTAAAGTTAATTATTTTCACTATTTTCTAAGGTTATAGAGGTAATATATTAATTTAACAGAATAAAGGTTCCTGTAATATGTACGGCTAAAATGATGCCTTGATCTTCCTCAACACAAAAGAAGCCCAAAAACGTAACTGATGTCTCTCAGTGAAATGTAACACTGAGCAGAGCCTTGTCAATGAACTCATCTCTCCGAATATATCAACTCTCAGCAGCCTGTATTTCTACTATTTTATTTGTCACAGTTGCTGGAATTTGTTAAGTAAAATCATTCATGGGATAAACTGTAAGTACTCTCTGATTTGATAATTTGACATGACTCTGTTGATCTTGTTTCATGCATTGTCTTCTTACATTTGTCAGGCTGAAAAATATGAAAAAAGCCCCAGACAGCTTAAGAGTTGACAAGTGAACCATAGCAATTTATGCCCTCTTTGCATGTGCATCTACTTCATGCACTTATGGGAATTTTTTTTTTTTTTTTAACTTCACCCTATCAACCAAATGCACAACTATGCCTTTGTAGTCGGAAGTCTGGTTTGGTGTGGGTTTTGTTTTTTTCCTTTTTTCCTTCCCCCCAGCGGATGATAGACAAAAAAGTTCACTACTTCCATAGCAAATAAATTACCCTTCAGGTAACAAATGAAATAGCATCTTACTGTATAAATATAGTTGTGTATCACAGAGAAGATGCACACAATAACTTTATGATAGACTATAATTTCAGATAAAACCAATAATAAACCCTAAGGAAATCTACAAAACAGTCACAAAACCTCACTCAACTGGTACTTCTCTTGCCAATTTTCAAACACATTTACAAACACGTTTGTGGCAGCACTAACGCTGCTTAGGCAAATCAAAAAGGAATAGTCATTGTTATGTCAAGCTTGGAGTTTCAAGCTGATACTTAAAGAAATCTATTAAGCTGACAATAAGATATTTCCTTCATTAGTCAAATGCAGCTACCGGATTCCACCCTACTGTAACCTTGTCCTATTGATTTACTGTATTACTCTGGGTAATTCACCAAACTTTCTGGTATCCACTTAAAGGCAAGTACTAGCTGCTGCATGCACCTACCACTTCCTACACTGACTGTGACATTATATATGCTTCAGCATGTGCAACCACATAGTATTCTCCAGATAGTCTTTCTACCATACTTACAAAAGTACAGGTAAGGGATGAAAAGCTATAAAAGTCAATCCAAGCCAGGATTTCTTAACATTTAATGCATGCTGTAATTTTACTCAGTTATTCAAACTTTTACCCTAGCTTTCACTCAATGATTGGCCCAAAATAAAGCTTTGGAGAAATGAAACAGTCTTTATGAGCAAGAGAACTGAGTTTAGTATGGCCTGAAAAGGTATGGGTGGGTTTTTTTGGGTTTTAGAGGGGAATTTTTCTTTTTAAGAGATGGGATGATTTATTGTGAAATTATGTAATTCTACTTCTACATACTCTTAAAGAAATCAGATCAAATAGGCCAAACAACACAGTTAAATGCCTGACTTATTTAATCATGTATATTACTTATTTCTATTACTAGAAACTTCAGATTTTGCAGTGTTAACTTAGTATCTCCAGTATAACATCACAATATGTGACTGTAATGGCACGTTCATTCATCACGGAGAGGTACAGCACTGTAATCACAAAATCTGCTATATTAAACGCATTGAACTGTTTGACTCCCAGAAGAACTATACCAATTCACAATGGTATTATTTACAGCAGAATTTGATTAAGTTAATTTTGTAATTTAAACTAGTACAGAAAGCTAATGCAAATCCTAACTCCTGCGCATTAGGGAGAAATTCACACCTGAATGCTAATTTGGATTGCATATAGGATAATTGCAATTGTGTATTGTAAACTCCTTTGAACTCCTTTAGAGTAATGCTATAAGCCAGTGGTTCTCAAACTGTATTGAGGGGGAAATAGTAGTTCACAAGTCTATGGCAAGTAGTCCGTAAATCAGACAAAGGAGGAGTTAGGTGGCTAGCCAAAAAAAAGGAGGTTTTGAAGACGTACAGCTCCGTACTAGTACTTCCTGGTGTAGTATTTTCCCCAGACGGAGCATTGTAGCTCTGCTATTGCACTGTTCATTCCCATATACATCGTGGTTTCATCCAGCCTCTGGGGCCTGCAGCTAATTCTGATCAGAAAATAGTTTTACTTGTGCTGCAACTTACGCACTTTTATGTGAGAACAGTAAATGAGAAAACTGAAGTAGCCTTGGGCACGGACTATTTTTCCTGGATTTGAAACAAGTTTATGGGAACATAAAGGAAGAAGGGGAAAACCTGCTGTTTATATTTACTTAAAACACCATTGGCAATCTGCATTTCAGGGATTTCTATTTGAAAAATACCTTTCATGTTTTGCAGAATTATCTCCTTGCTTTTCATTGGGAAAGGGACTGAGGTGTAAGAGCTCTTTGATAACTTACTCGGCTCTATTTGTTAAAGACCTGTTAAATTAGGACGGACAGATCTGACATGATTACTCTCCTGCTCACTTCTCCAGGAACTCTTGTTTAAAAGGGATATATTTCTGAAATTTTTAGTCGCCAAGATCTTTTCTTAGGTGTTAGCTTATTTGTAAGTGAAGATTGGAAGTAAATTAAAACTGTGAAAGAATCATTAATACTGGCCCACCATCTGAGCTGGCCAAGATCTGTCAAGGAGACTAACATGCCCAAAATTTAAGGAAGACAGCTGAATGAACTTCAGCGATAAACAGGACGGCTTAGGGAAAGCCTTGAGTAACTCGCTTGGTTATATTCCATACATAAAAATACAGAGGATATGCAGCCTGAAATTTGCTTATAATAAATAGAAATTTAATTCAGAATACTTCAATTTTCAAACAGTTTCTTTTTAAGAGAAATATTGTGTTGGAATCTTTCAGGTCTTTACTTGGAAAATATTGGGAGTGACCCCTACAAAACCAGTCATCATTCTGTTACAGTGGGTAGCAGATATTTGTTATATTTTTTGAATGAATGCAAAAGATTTATGGGAGTTATTAAAACTGCAAAGTTAACCCAGTTATTCAAATCAAATGTGATCATATTATTCAGCCTAAAATAGGAACTTCTTTTAATATAATATTTGGAGTCCATGAGGAGATTGTAAATGCACTGCACTGCATACTTCAATCACCTGAAAGTTTTAAATAAAGTACATATTGTAAAACAACTGAATATGAAATTCAATGCTAATTTCCTTAGGAGTATTAAAGCCATAAACAAGTTATGCATGGTATGGTAAGAGATGAAGCACTTCTGGGAAATAAGGCCTTTAACAAGCTTGGAGTACCCCGTGACTGTGGCAAGTGAAAGATGAGTTCATCAATTTCATTATTAATTCATTTCTAAGAACACAACTATGCTCATGTAAGACCTGACAAAACAGCATGAGCATTAATTTTGCAAACCGCAGTCTGTCTGCACCATGCAACACAGCAGGCAAAACTCAGCTTCAACAGAGTAACTCTATCTGCTACATACAAATCAATTACTACCCATTGGTATACAATTCTTTCAACAGCAATGTGGTATTAAAGGCAGATTAAAATATTCTGGAGTGGAAAAAAATTATTAAACAGGGAATCTGAAGTAAGAAACTGTAAAAACTGCTGTTAAAACCGAAAGCTGGTGGTAAATGCAATTGAAGAAAGGGTATACATTCCCCACAGAGTGAATAAAGAAATGCTGTGTTCCTCTCCATACTAGAGCTCCTTTACTTTTCAGCATAAAGGATCTACTCTTCTATCAGCATAGAAAATCCAGTTAAATTTTTTGGTGACTGCAGGAGTGTAAGATACCATGCAGAGTATTTGCCCTATTTCCTCAGTTTACGTGGTTAACAATTTGCTGGGAAGACAGAGATTTGTGAAATTATTATTTTAAGTGCATTTTTCATCTATGAATCTTGCTTACTCATTTCAAATTTCATACAGGATATCTGGGAGAAGGAATTCCAGGAAGCATGTAAAGGCTGCAGGGGATGCTCAGGGATTTTACAGAGGCAGCGTAGTAATCCATCATTTGGGCTGAGGAGTGAATTACAATTACTCTACAGGAACAGCATTTCTGAAGGAAAAGTACTGCAAAAAATACTTGAAGAGGAAGTTCACCCTTTGTCTTTTCTCATGGGAAGCAGACCCAAAAACACAGGAAAAAGGCTCTCGTGAATTCCAAACTAACGTGGATAATGATATGAAAATACATCCTGGCATCTCTCCAACTGTTAGTCTATATGAAGGCTGTAAACTGTCATAAAGATAGCTTTGTTGGCTCCCCAGTGTAGAAAAATCAATGAATATTGTAAGAGCAGCTTATTGAATGTATGTCAAGAATTCCTGGTTTTCCTTGAGTCAGAACATTTTATGGTATAATAGAAAGATATGATCAATGGCACTTCAACAAATCATAGCTATGAAAGTAGCTAAAATCAAGGGAGAGACCATAGTTAAAAATAGCAGAAGATCCACACTTCAGTTTTGGAGCAAACAAATCTCAGTCACATTACATAACTGAACAATGGAACATTATTAACATTGGAAAAAATATTCTTCAGCAGATTTATACCCTAAAAATGACAGCTAGCCACAGCGAGATACTCCTGAGAACTCAACCTCATCATCATCATCAGTGGATGATGAACTAGCCTGAACTGTTTTAATACAGCCAGTCTTATACATCAATACAGTATTTCTTGCAGGGCCATGTAAGCCACAGAATATAAATGTTCAATTTAAAAAATAATTTTAAGGCATTAGTATTCCAAAGAAAAAAGTCCAGCCGTGTCCTGAGGTAGTTGTGTCTTTCTAAGTCTGCAAACAGAAAGAATGAACTAAATCTCAAAGTTTCAGCAGTGTACGCCAGGAAAGATTTAAGACTTCGAAGTATGGTAACATTGTTCCATGTGTCCTTGCTTTTTACCTCAGCTGGGAATAAACAAATTACTGAAGTAACAGGAGGAGGTAGAACATCTGAGACTGCCTTTGAGGATCAAAGGTACCTCCCCACATTTATCTAACCTCTGCCTTCATCACTGAATCACGAAATAGAAGCACAGAGTAATTTAGGTTAGAAGACACCTCAGGAGGTCATCTGTTCCCACACCCCACCCACAGCAGGGCCAACTTTAATGTTGGATCAGGTTGTTCAGGGCCTTGTCCAGTCAAGTTTTGAATGCCCTCCCCGCACATCCAAGGACACTTAAAAGCATGCAGCAATGCCAACAATTGAACTTTGCTAGCTGTTCCTTGTTGGGACAGTGATACAATGAATAAAATTAATTACTACTGGGTTTTTTTTGTTCTTGGGTTTTTTCTTGCTGGGGGTGGGGGGAGTTGGTTTGTTTTTTGGGTTTTCTTTTGTTCCCCCGCCCCCCCAATTCTGGCATGAAAAATAAATGCATCTCATTAGTACCATCCCATTCCTTTTAAAAAAAATTACTTCAAATTGCTTTTCTCTGGTTTTAGGTCATGTCATGTTACTGTGGATTGTCAGTAGAGCTAACTTTAAAATATCTTATCCCATCATGTGGATATACTCTTAAGTATGAGCTTTGTATGTATGCATTATTTTTATATACCAGAAACATTTATCCCACATTAATATTTCTAGCCTTGGTCAACAAAAAATTAGCAGTGATAAACTTTATGCCCATTAACAAACAAAAATTCTAATGAACGTAGATGAGACCAACACAACTAACTTTCCTAACACACCTTTGCAGAATTGTGAAAATTTCAGCAAAGTGAGCCACACAATGTAATGTATGTACTAAAATTAATGGAGGACTAAGTGGACTAAGGACTGAGAACACTATCAACCAGCATTACATCATGCTCCAAGAGTATATTTCTACGTGAGAGGGAATATTATTTTCAATTATTGGAGTACCATGATAAAGAATATATCATGATAAAGAGGAAACGTAACTTACCTATTCATTTCTTCAAGGCAGTCTGTTGCAAAGTAGAAGCTCTTTATTTTGGGGTGGCATGCTTTGAAGGCACTATAAAATAAGCACAAAGAATAAAAAAAACTCTTTTCTTTCAAACAGTTTGTCTACAAATATGCAAAACTGACCTGCTCTGTGATTCTTCAGCATGTTACAGGTTTCGTAGGCATTTTGAATCTTCAGCCTGAATCTTGCTGGATAAACTTGTGGATGGATTCCTACTGATCTGATTACACTTACATTTGCAAACCGAACTTTGTAAAAATTTCAAAAACCCCTTGAATGACTTTAGAAATGTAAATCCTTTCAATAATCAGTGATGTTATACATGTAACAACTTCTTGGGTGAATATGAAAATCTTATTGAGTATATTTAAATACATATCAGTTGTATTCCAGAGATCTCTAAAGGAATAAGAGTTTGATCCCTCCACCTCTTCTTATATATTTAGATGACTGTGGTTTGTGTCCTACTCAAAGAAGTATAGAGGGCTGCCAACTTATGTGTTATAACTGTCTCATATCTTTATTGTAACTTTGATTCTGAAGATATACATGAATTTATCCAAAATTTTATTTTACGGTAATAAATGAGAAGGAAGGAATATAAAGATGAATAACCATCCGGTAATTACATTCAACTGGAGACGACATTAAAAATACAGCACTCTCAAATTCTCTTTACTTAGTCATAAGACTGTAAGATCTCTAGAATAAGCTTAAATAAATCAATGTTTCCTAAATTTAATACAATTTTTTTTTAATCCCTAATTATAATTTTCATTCAATTTGAGCTTAAGAGAAGCATATGGAAAATTCTGGGGAATATAAGTGGCAGGTTTGCTTTGTTTGGAAGTAAGTAATAATAAAGAAGTTCCTTTAATGGTCTTAACTCTAAGTAGTCACTTCTAATTCCAGCAGTTGCTTTGTCAAGTTACTCTAAAACCAAACATATCCCAGGTACTTTTCATCTTAATGTAATCTTTTCTGTATTTTTTCTGCAATCGCTGTGAGTCATTAATAGCTAATGTTTCTTCGTCTGCCACCTAGCAAATAACAGAGTTGCCAATATTTAGACTTAAACCTTATGTTTATTGTTACATTATAGTTCATGGTCAGTTCGATGTATCTCACTAATATTGCACAGCCTCTTCTCACAGATAGCTTTTGATTCAAGAAGTCATAGTTGTGGTTGGCTTTTTTTCCCTTTGGTGACTTTAAATTTATGCAAAGGTTAATTCATAGAGTGAAGTGCTTTGAAAAGTGCAAGTAAAATTAGAAATCGCTGGAATAGTTCCAAAAGCATATCACAACAGGTTTAACTTAATTTTAAAAGGCTGTACTGTTTTACTTGTGTAACTAGTACAATATTAGTAGTACAGTATACTATATTCTTGGCTACACCGACCTGAGATACTGAATAGTAGCAAGACAAAAGGTAGCTGTAAGACTGACATTGCTCTGTGCATTGCTAATATTCTTTCTCCTTCCTCAAATGTCAATTCCTTCACCAGGCACTTGGCCAGTGTAATTCAATTCTATATTACTGATTCCACGAGACAAGGTCTGAGTATCACTTTACACTAACTATATACAGACATCACTACATTGCATTGTAGTCTATTCAGATTACATGCATGAGATAATAATTAAGCTCAAGATCTTACAGCATGGATGATTATAGTTCATATAAAAATGCTTTGTATTAATGTTTTTATATGGTATAATCCCTAAGCTCTCCCTCAGTTGAGCAGTTATTTGAAAACTGCTAAGAACAATAATAATATTTTTAACATTTTTTTTTTGGTGTGAATATAATTAAAAGGAGTATTGCTGTCCAGGAAACCACAAACTCGGAGCATTAAAGACTATTATTTTGATTAGTTGGCAAATGTTAAAAACCCCCACACCATCATTCATAACATTTACGTTAAAATACTGACATTTATATGGTAATTATAGATGTAAGAATTAGATTAGGAATCATTACAGATGGCATTATGAAAAACCTGTGATGCAACGTTTCTACTATTAATAGCTTAAATGCAAATGAGCATTTAATTAATTACTATGATTTATTGCAGTTTTCAGAGACAAAAATGAAAGCTGAAGAAGCTTCACTTGGGCACACTGATTTTCTTGCATATATTGTTAATAAAAATGCATACAGTAGCAGGCTTTCCTAACAAAAGTTCTACAGAATAATGAGGTAACAGCAGAGTCGTATTTATGTGGAGATTCCTTTTCCATGAGATTAGAAGTATATTAAGGATGTTTACCTTTGCACAGAAGGTTATCATAAAACATCTTAATTCCATAAAAGAGACTTGAGAGGTATTTAAGTATTGTTTTGGCATCTGGACATGGATAATTTCAACTGCGGATCCTCATCTCCCTAGCTACTTGTATTTTGCAAATGAAAATAGTGAGTACATGAGAAATCCCGAATAGGGAGGAAACTTTCCTGATGCCCACTAGATGGCATACGCTTGTTAATTATACGGACCGAATTTTAAGATTTTAATGCAAGAGATTTTGACCATTATATAAATATAGTTTTAAGTATACTCTGATCAAATCTATGGTTTCTTCTACCTGATTAGTATAATCTGATTTTAGTGTCAAATATTCTTATCATTCTCAGTCTCCTACTTCTTAATGCAGAACTTTTTACTCCCCTTATGCCAGCTGACTACCAGCAACTCCAACGGCTCTAGCAAAACAGAGGATACCTGTCTGCGAATAAGAAATGTGAAATAGTTTTGTATATGTATTTATGCACACACACTTATAGTACAGTGGTACATTACGTGTTGTTAATTACACAGTGATTAACAAATACTATACCTCCTTACATAAGTTCCTTACAGAACTTAATTTTTAATACTCAAAATAGAAAGTAATTACTAAACAAACACACCTGCACTGTTATACTATTTAAGCATGATATGCTATTTTCACAGATGTGTTTTTTGCTGTGATGTCAACACTCTGTTTTCTGTTGGTCTGAACTCTGTGCAATATCTCTACCTTCTAGTGTTCCGTTTGCCCAACAATCTTCCAGTTCTGAGATTTAAGTATTGGCTCAAATTGGAGAGGATTATGTGGTGGAGCTAAAGATTCTAATCCTCTTGATTAATCCTGTTAGAATATCACATGGAGTTTCTGCTTGTCAATAGGATTCTTTTCCTAGACAGGAAATTTACATACATAAAAGCATTAAAATGCCAATATTGGGGTTTCAGAGTCAACCTTTTAAAAGTTAGAGTATGTCAGAGTTAGTGTGATAAGGAACTTAAATTTGGCTCCACTATGCTCTTGTAACGTGATACAACTATGATTATGTATGTGAATATTACATACTCTCAGGAACCCTCCTTAATTAAGGTACAGAGTGGACTTGCTAGAGAGGTGAATCAGGATTATGCAACAGGTAAGGCTACTTTCTGTAGGACTCCTGTCTCAGTTGCTACAGAATTTGTGAATGTCATAAAATGCAGAGAGCAAGAATTTGTTCAAGGATAAATCAGTTAAATGCTGCAGATCTTCCTGCTTATGCAAACGAGTTCTCACATGCTAAGTTGCAGCCAACAGACTTAATAATTGGTTGCCACATGAATGTTCCTTAATATCGTTTTGTCTGATATTCTGATAATTTACTGAATTATCTGCAATAATGTATTGTACTGTTACATATTTACATACTCTGAAGAAAACAGGTCTTTATATTTATGAAATGGAGATCCCAATTCTGTGGAAACTTTTGATTTAAATGTTTCGCTGTTCTGTTTCTGGGCTGCAAAATGTGACAATAAATCCATCTTCATCTCCCAGAAGTGTCACAAAGATTAATATTAGAGAAACACTTAGATACACTAGCATTAAGAACTGCAGAAAAGTCTCCAGGGAAAAAATTCTAGATCTATAGACAAATATGAATAATGCAGAAGAACGATACCTGTATTTTTACCTTTGGCTTATTTTGGAGGGCCCAAAACTGGATACAATAATCTAGATGCGGTGTAATGAGTACCAAGTAAAAGGGAATAATCACTTCCTTCATCTACTGGCTGCACTCCAGCTAACACAGCCCAGGAAGCTGTTGGCCTTCTTTCCCGTGGGAGCCCGCTGGTGGCTCAAGTTTGGTTTGCTGTCTACCAAGACTGTCAAGTTCATTTCAGAGGTAATAAAAATTACTGAAACTGTAGCAACCTTTAAGATATAACTTCGTGTCTACGTATACTATATCAATGACATTTATATAGAATTCTGACTGCACAGCTTCAATATGAAGTGCCAATAGTATGGCATATGCTTTCATAAATTTAAGACCTAAATTTGCATTAATTATGCAATGAAAATTTTCACTAGGTGGAAATTTTTGAAAGTTCAGGCAAAGCACTAGTTAACAATGATAAATTATATATGTAGTTCCATTAATCTTTAGTGTTGTGCATCAACTTCATCATGGGGCATTATAATTATCAGTGTCTTTGAAAATAACATGATATTCATGTCATGCCACATCACGCAAACTTAAATAACTAAGATTTCTAATACAGTATCATCATTTTTAATCATGAAGATGCAGGTGTTGCCTATAAACAGTGGAAAGTTTTTTGGTGTCAACGCAAGAAACCTCCTCTCGCAGGGACAAGGTCATTCTATATCCAAATATAGCCTGGAGAGCTAAACCAGTCTGAGATAATGCCATGATTCGTATAATAATCAGAGTACCTTCAATTAAATGCATTAGAGAGGCAAATCACCAAGCCACACAGGATAATGCATTCAATTACTATATATTCTCGTGAAAACTTTCTTAAGGCTATTTCATTCGGTGTATACTATGGACGTCAGTAACAGTTATTCAATAAAACAACATTCCTCATCTGACAGAACAGTGGAAAATATAAATCTATTAATTATTCTAGTAAGAGTTCAAATTCTTTTGTTCAATCACGTTTGAACATTTCACATTGATGGCTCTGAAAATAACAGAAATTTGAGGGGAAATCCAAGCTGAGTCCCAAAATGCTCTTGGTTTTGCTTTTGAGAGAGCTGAAAGAAAACTGACACTGTAATTTTAGCTGGACTTCTTTATGCACTAAAATACTAAGCATACTTTTCAGGCTACTTTAATTTAAAAATAAATGAACCTACCAAAAAGACAAAAAAAAAGAAAAAGGAAAGAACTAGGTTTCTTTCCCCTGTCCTTACTAACTGTCAAGGTAACTGCTTTACTAGCTTTTGCATTAATGTTAAAATGGACTCAATCATATAGAAGTGAGTAAGAACACAACCAGATTTATATTTTCAGATTTCAAGCTTGCAACAAATTTTAGGTTACATTCCAGCACCTACTAAAACCCCACTATTAAATGAAAAAGATATCCTGAAGTGGAAAGAAGCGAGAACTGATCCTGTAAAATCTGTCTTTCACTACCCTCTCTGAAAAGGAGGCAAGAAAATCCTAACTGAAATGTTTCCTTTTAGTCTAGCAGAGAGAATAGTGAAGTGTGTGTTAGAACTTTTCCAGCATATGCTGGGTCAAAATGGGTCACCATTACCTTAATTTGATTTGTAAAAGGAATGCAGAAGAATCAAACCCAGGAAGTTGTCCCTGGGCACACCAGAACCATTAGCTTTTCAGTAGAATCAGGCAACGGCAATCATGGTCAGTCCCATCCTCGGTAAGACAGCATGGAAGAGGATAGGTAAGTGCTTTAGAAGTGCACTTATAGAGGCTGTGGATTAGAGCTGGCTGCAACACAAGCAGGGCCCTCCATTCACATATGCCGGATATACTGAAATGTAAGTGAGCGTAACACTGCATTTACTTTCTCTGCAGTCTTCAGAGGAGCAAGTAAAATAGTGGCAAATGTAAGGTGTAGTTTTTATGACGGGGAAATATATAAATGATAGTGCATGAAGGAAGAAATCAAAAGGAAATTCAGCTCAGTGAACAAAGGCAATACTATTAATGTCTTCATTATGTCTTCGCTTTTACCCCTGGACCTACCTCTTTTTGAAAGGATTCAAAGCCTGAAGGTACTCAGTTTTCAGTAGTGTGCAAAGTTTTAGTTCATCAGACTTTTTCCTGTGCATATACCCTACAGAAATTGTCTCTAAGAAGGGTTCTGAGGAAATATGTTCTAATACTTAGAGCAAAGCTCTGGAAGCTATTTCTAGCTGTGCACAATGACCTTCTGTTTGATCTTGGTTAATTCACTGAAATTGGCTAAGTGTTTTATGTTCTAACAAAAGGGCATTATTTTTTCTGTATTTTTGTTCAGTATCATTATTAGTATCTACTCGTTCCTCAGAGGATTTTATAGTGCTCAGTTCGTGTTTAATTTCCATAGTGATACTCTCAGCTGAAAGGAGTAATAGAAGTATAAATGCACTGTCTTCTAATTCTCAGACAGACAGTAATAATACCTCCAGACAAGAACAAGCAATTGAAAAGGTTTGATTTTCTGATGAGCAGTCTCTACTGTAATTCATATCTTCAGTATTTTTATTGTACTTGCGTCCATAGCTGTAGGACTTGTATTCCTCAGACCAAAATTACATTTAGTCTTTGGAAAAGCACAACAAAAATGCAGGATACTTAGTTATAACTATAAAAGCTTTAGTAACAGAGTATCTTTAATGCTATTCTATGTAGCTCCTCATGGCAGCAAGTTTTAAAAATCCAGGTGCAGCGTACAGAAGACACATGCAAATAATTCAGGAGATACCGGCAAAGTGCTAGTCTCAAAGCATTAGAATTGTTCTGTTAAACCTGCTGTTTGACAGCTATGAATTCCAATGCCAACACTACTTGCAAAAAATTTCCAATGAGTGTCTGTTATTAAATATGCCTTAAGTGTGGCAAAGCTTAGCATATGCTTTTTCCTGGGTGTCGTGGTTTAACCTGACAGGCAGCCAAATACCACGCAGCCATTCGCTCACTGCCCGCCCCCCCCAGGTGGGGCGGGGAGGGATTCGGAAGGGTGAGAGTGAGAGAAACTCATGGGCTGAGATAAAGACAGTTTAATAGAACAGAAAAGAGAAAATAATAATAATAGTAATGATAGAATATACAAAATGAGTGATGCACAATGCAATTGCTCACCACCCGCGCTGACCAATAACCAGGTAGCGATCGGTACTTCCTGGATCACGTCTACCATTCATATACTGAGCATGACGTCATGTGGTATGGAATACCCTGTTGGCCAGCTGGGCTGGCTGTCCTGATTATGTTCCCTCCCATCTTGTGTACCTAGGACAGTCAGTAGGCATGGGAGCTGTCCTTGGACTAGGAGGGCACTTAGCAACAACTGAAAACATCAGTGTGTTATCAACATTCTCCTCATACTAAATCCAAAACACAGCACTAGGAAGAAATTTAACCCTATCCCAGCCGAAACCAGGACACTGGGATGATGCGGTAGTAGAAATATGCACATAAGCAATAATGTAATGTTCATTTTGCAAATGGAACCTAAATATTTTAGCAGTTGAGAATAACACAATATTGGGTATGTAAGCTTCCTCTGTAAAGGAGAAAATGGAGATTATATTCACCACCCCTCGCTATGATATTTTTAATGGTATTTTCTATGGTAATTGTTTCTTGCACACTTGATTCTTACAAAGATGACCATACTGAACCTAAGAAAGTTTTATCTCTTGGCTAATGTATTCATTGTTTTTTGCTTTACTTCTTTAACTGAAGCTGTAACTGGGCTATTGGGAAAGCTGACCAAAGAGTTATCCAATGCTTTGTAAGACAGTTTATGGAATTTACATTAAGTTGTATCTTTTATAATAAAGAGAAACACTAAAGCTTAAGTGGATCTATTATGTATTATTTACAGATTTCAAGGTTGTCTGTGTAACTTCCCCCTCTGGGCTTTGCAAATTTTCAGTACTAAATACAGTATATTTCTGAGAGTGATCCTTTAATTTATAAAGGTAATTGACACATTACTTACTGTTTTCTTCTGCATTCAATTGCTCTATCTATCCTGAACTCAGGTAAACTAATGAATCCTTCCGCTTTTTCATCCTACCAAAAGAGAAGAGAAAGGGATGGTGAAGAAGAACATAGAGTTAAAGAAGAGAGGAGTGAGCAGTAGCCATTTGGGTCTTACACTAAGAACAGCCATCCAATCAGTTGAAATACTGAACATATTTTCCCCATAATGCTTTTACTTAAAAAAATGTATTTACTTCATCATACAACGTTGATAACTTTTATGAAGTAACTAAACTGACAGTTTCTTAAAGGAGCTGCCGTCATCCTAATTCCCCTTTGCTGAAGATTACAGAAAATCTTTCAGCACCAAATAGAGCACCTAAAATAGCATTCAAGACATCAACAACTACAGAGAATTCTCAGCTTCCTCATCGTATAGTCTGCATTCTAAAAGTGTTTCATGAATGCTTCCTTTTAAAGTCACGATTGTGCAGACCATCTGCCCTGCTCATAATAATTGAGGAGGTTCCTACAGTGAGCTCACCAGTGATTAAATGGAAAAGTAATAATTAGAAAGTATCTCTTGTCACTTTTTGCTTCTTTTGAAGTAATTTACCAGGAAAAGCAAGGAGACATATTAACACCAGTCAGATTTTTGAAAAGTATTAGCAAGTGTACTATGAATTATGGCTTGGCTGTAAACAACAGACTGAAAATCAGTGGGACACATAATGACTACCACCTTGCATGTAACAATGTCAAGCAAAATGTGCATTTCAGCAAAAAACCTGAAAGCCTTTATCATCCACAGCCTGAAACAATACTGTTTTGGGCTGACACGAAAATACTAAAACTGAGGATAATTACGCTTGTAAAATTGTCCTCTTGAAGAAAATGGAAAATATGTACTAAAATATCAGTAATCAAAGCAGGCTGTACACAGACAGTTTAGATCAGGCACTGAGGCTCAATGCATACAAATGGAAGAATAACAGTCTAACAATTTTTGGCTTCTCCCCTCCATTATTTTTTCCTACATATATGCAAACTGCACAAGCGTAGGCCCAGTGGTTTTCAATAACATTTCGCCAAGAACAGCATTTTACACATGAGAAACTGCAAACTCCAGAGTAATTCAGCAAAAAGCAAGAGGAACATCTATATAAGAATAACTTTCAGATAGAGATCTACAAATTCAGATTTGCTTCACATAGTGCTTAACTAGCATGAACGGTCACACTGTATACATCTCCCCACACAAATGAAACTAAGCAGAGCTGCTTGTGAGCACTATGTTAGTCCAAATAAATAGTATCTGTGGAAAAGTATTAACTACTGACGTATTCATTTCTTTAAGAGTGCTATTAAGCTGGGACATGGACTTTGGAGACTTTAGAAAATAATTTCAATTGAAATATTTCCAGCTAGAGCGACCCAGACCTGGCAATTAAAGTGGCAGTTCACTAACATAGCCTACTATGTAGTAAAAATAGATTTTATTCAAAAGAATTATAAAGCTTAAGGTTTAATATTGGCTTTCTCCAAACATAAAGTATACTTACATTCTGGTTTGTGTACCAATACAAGGACGAATCCTTCAGAATAAACCAGTACTTTTTCCATTTCTGTGTGAAATAACCTTTGGCATCCTTTTTCTTCCATAGCCAGCCTTCACAATCTCCGTGCCCCAAGTCTTTGCAGGAAATCCGTCTTCTGCTCCCACTCGTTAGAGAGCTCCCTAAGAACACGACAAGTATGAGTCATCTCAGTGAATGAAAGAGTGAAAGAACTATTCTTCTCAATATAAACACACTACTAATTTTTAATGATGATTCAATTCAAAAACCTTCCAGCCAAATCCTCTCCAGTTTCAGGGAGAGGAGATTGAATGAACAATTTCCAAATTTGACAATGCTCTGCAATTTTGGTTTCAGCATGAATACAAAATAAAAAGGACCTGTTTTATGTGATGGTTTATTTAATTTCTAGGGGGTTCATTCCTCTTAGGGATGCATTTTTATCTGATTAAGATGGGCGTCATCATTCAAAAGTAAAACTGTATTCATTTAGCCCTCAATCTGAAACTCAGAGTATGACATAATCTGTACACAGATGTAACCAGTACTTCTTGCATTATCTTCTGCTACTACTTTTAGCAACAGAAGGTCTATCAAATTCTGGGAATTTTTAAACTCAATTTTTATAGTCAATATTTATAGTCAGTAAAAAAGAAAGATCATCCACTTCCATAAAAATGCACATGCTTACATTTCTTCTATCCTGAATTTAACCGAAAAACAATATTTTAACCTTACTGCATCCTGTTTAAAGGCACAGCACCAGGAAGTTTTTTTTTTGCTGTTATTTCAATACATCCTAACTGAGAGGCTTAAAATTTTAGTGTACCTTTAAATATCAATAAGAACAGGCTTTTTTCTTAATTATGGTATCATTTTTTCCTGAAAAAGACTGTAGGAAATTTCCTTAAAATATTAGACATTTTTCTGTGAAAAATCAAGTTTATATTGCTACAAGAATTATATTTGTCCTACAGCTGTGAAACAGTGAAGAATTTTAGATAACACCAAAACACCATCCTTTGTTCTGCAACACTCCACAAGCAAGTTCTTAACATCTTGCTCTTTTTAGAATGAGATACTGTGCTGTGTTCTGGTAAGGTTTAGAAGTATTAAAAAAGTATAGTACAATAAAAGGAAAATTTTCATAGAAAGGAGACTAAACCAACAAACAGAATAAAAAGAGCTCACTGGCCATATACTTTCATATGAATTTATTATGCTGTAATTATTTTTCGTATGTTCATTGTTTTAACAGTCTCAAATAGGCCATGAATAGATAAAGAAACACAGCAGAGAGAAATGGCAAAATATACAAATACTACCTTTCTTCTACTTAAGTCAGAGGAAATTTTAGCACCGAGTCTAGCAGCATTATACCTTATGAGACATTTATTTGGTATTTTAGTTTGGTATTTTACTGTTTATTTGGTGTTTACTATCAAATTTACAAATATTTGAATTAAGTTGAACTTTGGCATTTGATGCAGATCACTTATTATCAGAGAAGAAGTCTCATTTTCCAGTTTCAAAATGTTAACTCAAATAAGTTACCTTTTGACCATTTTCTGCTTTTTACCCTGAGGGAAGCGTAATGGAATGACTGTAAGGAAAAAAAAAAATTAAATTATGAAAAACCAATGCAGGTAATAGTAGTAACATGAAACAGCTAGCATTCACTACCATCTGCATGGTTATCTTAGGGTTAGTTATCATAGGATCAGTTATCATAGGATCTCATTTTTGTCATTTTTCTCTTGCTACTGTTATAAACATCTTAAAGAAAACAACACAGTGCTAAATCTGCAAATTAAAATCCCATCTTTTTTCAGTTACTAATTACAATTGCAATCAAATCATTAAGGATTCTTTGCATGAATGGTTATGCAGTAGTTTGAAAACTAAGGATATAAACTGATATGAATGACCCGATAAAATGAATGATACTTGAAGTTTGTTGTAAGTGTACATGAGATAGTTACACAAATATTTATTCAAAAAGAAATATCCACCACAAACATTATATAGTTAATGTGTAAAGTCATGTGTTCAATGACACCATTTCCAACCATAGGAAACAATTCAGTTTGTTAGGTTGGTAGTTTGACAGAATAACTCTGAGGAGAAAAAAAAAAATTCTTTCTTTTGTGGCTGCAGTATAAAATCGTTACAGATCCTTAAGAAAAACCTAAAAGCATCTCATTAGTTAAACCTTTTAAAAACAGGGATACTACTCAAAAGCTGGTAAGGATTTACTTCAAACATGTAAATGCTAGGGGAAAAATTACAGGTCAACACGACAAAGTAGCTGCCTGATTGGTAACTGATGCTGCCATTACCAGTATAAAAACCAGCAGACATTCACAGCACAATAAACCAGAACATCCAGGCAAAGGGTAGCATAGAAAGGGCCATCTTTTAAATTTTCTTGATTTTTCCTTTGTGACAGATAACACTCGGTTCAGTAGAGGGCCTAGAAGAAGGGCGCCTCAGTCACTGACGAGGATATCTCCATGCTACCTTAACTAGTGGTATGACTACAGATAATTATCTTCTCCCAGAGATCATCCAACTGCTTACCCTACCTTACGGCAGCTCCTTACCCTGCAGTCAAAAAGCAAACATGTTTTACAAAAGTCCTTATTAACAACTGTGGTACAACATATTAAAAAAGTGTTTAAATGTCACAATATTAAAATTTTAAATAACCAAGGATTATAATTAAAAAAAAATATTTAAATTAATATTTAGGATAACGAAGGATTACAGCTTAAGCAGTATAGAAAAGCAACAGTTGAAAACAGGACTCCAACTATTGGAGAGGCAAAGTTTTATTTTAAATAAAAGTGGAGGGGGGTAGAGTTGTTTTGCATATGCACAGACCTGTTTGTAACCCTTCTGCAATTTTACAGCATTGAACAGCATGAACATTTTCTAGTGACTTGCAGAAATCAGCAATTCTTGACTCCTGAGAGCGCTGGCTCAGAGAACACCAGCTTTCTGTGTTGTGCTTATCTCAGACTGTTCTCCCAGTCAGTCACCGTATATGAATGCTTCACAAAAATATTGTGATTCTGACAGGTGACAAGCTCTGTAAGTGTACAAGCATTGTATCACCGTAAGACAGTACATATTCTCCATTTACTTGATAGCTGCAAATTTATCTCTCTGTTTTGAGCACTAAAGAAGACAAAGATTAATGCTTGCTGCTGTGCTACAGGAAAAATAAGTCTGTGAGAAAGTATTAAAGATGCACAGCAGCATTGGTTGTTTTAATTGATGTATTGTAAGCCACAGCAGCAGTACTGGTCAGTTATATTGTGCCAACTGGAGTTCTGGGGTGACTGTGACTGAAAAAAATCTGTTCAATGTTCCTCTTTCTGTATAAAAATGCATTAGGACAGAGCAGGTATCTGTTTCTGAAACAGAGATCACCAAATTTGTCCAGACTAAAATAATATAGTGATGAAATAACCTATAATTAAATTACAGTTTTCATATGTGATTAAATTTAAAGAACTGCAACAAAAATGGAAAAACTGGAGGATATACACATTAGGATACTCACCAGAAACTGGTATGCATCATTCAATATAAAAGTTTTAAAAACAATGAAAATACAAGCACAACAAATCAAGGAGAGCTGAAAATATTAGCTCTTCTAAAAGCAAAAGTTAATTAGTCTTACTATGTTTTGTTTATGCACACATACAATGTTTTCAAAGCGAGAAAGCTAGAGAAAGTGAAAGGTTTGCAATACCTTGGGAATCAGTACTTAACTAGCATTGCTAACTTACAAAATTCAAGCTTCATATTCTGAGAGATAAAAGAACTAGTATATAATTAACTTTGCGGTAAACACTAAGAAAACAGTCAGAACTTGCAACTTCAGAATGACTCAGAGTTGCTATGGGAAACAGACAGATGATGTGAGAACATACTGTGGCTGTCAGCATTTAAGTTCTCATCTCAAAACCACAACACAAAGTAGAATGTTAAACAAAATGCACGCCCTCCCACCCCAACCCAACAAGAAGCACACCATGGAAAAAAAAAAAGTGATAGAATTGAATCTGTGCTACATGAAGCTAAATTAATGAGACCTCAAAATAATCACAGTGTAGTAGGAGGAGTCCTGTCACAGAATGATCAAAGGAAAAGCTATGCTGTGTTTAAAAAATGCCCTGGAGACCAGAGATTCAGTTACCTGTCAGGGTGAAGGGAACCAAACCTATTATTGCAAAACTGGTTGCATGTATGTCTGCTATTTTGAGCCTTAGGAGTTTTTAAGGAAAACCATTAACAAATTCCAAACACAGCCACCAGTGCATTCACTAGCAAAGTACACAAATGGTAGGGACATAGTGCTGATTTCCTCACATTATATGTATTAGATTATTTGCAGTACCAGGATCCCTGGGAACAGGCACAGGCCCAAGCGTTTTCCAGTGGAGGCAGCAGGCAAGGTAGGGATTGGCAGATAGAGGCAGCACATCAATAAACACAACTGCAGGTTCTCACAAACTACAGAAAATTTAGTCATACATCTTCCACTATTGTCACTGGTCTTTAGCCTCACTTTGTAAATATTTGGGAGGTAGAATGACATCTGGCAACTTTCAAAAGTTATTTAGCACCTACTTAGTGAAAAAAGTGCTAAGTTGGAATGAAGAAATAAACATTCTATAGATGAAGGTTCTGTTTGTCCTTTGTATGAAATATTTCTCAAAATACTAAAAATTAAAAAATAGTGTCTAGATATTTTCCATTGAAGACCTTCAAAATTGGTACTACAAAAATCTTTGAAAAACTTAATCCAATATCTCCCTATCATAGCATTCACACTATTTAAATATCTGAAGAGGTTTTAAAATTTTCTTTTCCTCCAGGGCAACCTTTCCTCCAGAGGTCGCTTCCAACCTGGACATTTTCTATGATTCTCCTCCCAAAACTAGTACATACCTTAGAACACATAGTAAGGTTCCTACTAAACTTAACTAAAAGTACTGCATACACACTGCTGTGGTTGTGGTAGCTACTTTTCTGAATATGGAAATTATTCCTAGCTTTTTATTTTCAGATGTTTCATAACATAGAAAAAATTCAAGGTTTGTGATATCTTAAGTATCTTTTAAAAATATGACAATGAATTGAACTATTGGGGATTTTTTTGTTTTTTAAAGTACATTTATAAATCATTACCTTCCTCATGGATGTACTTCCTTGACGGTCAATGGCAGAACTAGCATATCTAGGATAGAGAGGAAGAAAGAAGTCAAATAACTGCAGAAAAAAAAAAAAAAATCTGAATAAGCAGTGCATATACACACACAGTCCAGGCATTTCCAAACATATGCTTACAGATGTAATCATGTTTCAAAGTTATTTTAAATGCAGCACTTAAAATGGGAAGCTCTTTGAAAATTTAACCATTGTTTTCAATGAACAGTGCTAATGTTATTAAGAAACACAAAACCATTCTTAATATTCTGACTTAAGAACACATAAATCATCTGAGAATATCTGATTCTGATTCAATCACTGGCCTAAAAATACTCAACCCTGATCAGCTAAGATTCAAAAGCAACCAACACAATTCCTCCCTCCTAGGGACTAGAGTCTTAGGACATATAAATCGTTGGTTCTTTGTTGCAGGGCTAACTCTTATTCACGCATTTCTTTCAGCATCAACAACATTTAACACAGGTATAGTGGATTCCTGGTGTCAAGACTAAAATGGGAAAGAATAAGTATTTCTAAACAGGAAAAAGGTAGAAATAAAAAAAAAAAAAAGCATTTTGTTTTAAGAGTAATTTGCATTTTAAAATGTAACAGTTTACAGGTTTGAACTGTATTTGAACTGATATTCTGACCTTTAGGAAAGAGTCATACATGTTCCATATTTTGCAAAGTTGGTTACTTCGCATGTCATTACAGAATCAAATCAAGATAACCCAAATTGCTTAGTATGTGTCTTCCATTGAGTTACTTTCTGGGTATCTTAACTTTAGCAATATGTAAGCATGTGTATAAACACCCAGACATTAATAAGTATGTAACTATCAGGCCAAATTTGACATGATGTCAGATGTGTTTGCCAGGTACAGAGAAAGTCTAATATCTTCTTTTGTTCTGTTCTTTCCCCACCACCTCCTCTTTCATATTCTGGAAGCACTTAAAAACAGGAAATTCATAAAGACCACAGCTATTCATCAGTTCACTAGAAAATTTAGAACATCAGAAAAACAGTAATATTTTTGCAATACTGATATCCTAACAGTATCGTCTTAGCTGGCAAACAAGGAGTGCAACAGTTACATTTGCTATTGGAGGGAAGCATGGTGACCATTTTCTGTGGGCCCAGAAACAGTCCTGATGTAAAGAATAGAAACTCTTAGCAACAAAATGAACACCAAGTAAACTTTTTCAAACTAACTTCGATGTAGGCTCCAACTGCTGCTACAGTTTAGTTGTTATGCTTTTTAACATCCATATCCCTGGAATGAAGAAACGGGCATAGTGCTCAATTTGCAGAAAGGCTATTGCAGAGTGCAGTTTGAAGTTCTAAATCCCTGGAGAAGGTCCAGGCAAAGTTTCACTTTTCTGAAGATGTGTGATTAGTGTCCTGACACTATGGTACTGCAAAACATTTTAGGTTAGAAAGGAAAAAGCCTGAGACAGTCCCTGTTCAGTAGGCCTGTTTGTGAATTTTTCACTTATTAAGAGGACATGTTCTGCATACCTTTCTCATACAAATACTATGCATACAATAATTTGTCTCTACGTAGTTAGTAGCAGTTGTATTCCTAAATCCTTTTGAAACACTTCAATAGTGAAGGCTGTTAGGTGGGTACAGACATAGTAGTGGTCCTCCAAAATTTTTAATAGCGTGCAGTTCTGATTCCTTAGCATCAAGGAGGACAGAAGGAAACTGAAAAGAAACTCATCTAACTGTCTCTCAAGGCAACTGAGGGCAATGCTGGGGAGGTTTATGAACTCAGGAGTGTTCTGAAGAGAGTAAATGAGGAACAAATATTCAATATCTCCTTGAATAAAGGGGCTATATAAGTTATATAAAATTAGCAATTAGCTTCTTCTGTTTTGAACCTTCATTCATTAACACACACAATTAAAATTTTTGGTATTCACAGCATTCTGCAGCAAAGAGTTCCATAATATTTTGCTGCAGGATGCCATGGATATGAAAAATTTACACAGACTTTAAAATGCAGAAATACTATCTACAGTATATCTGAGTTTTCTCCTGGAGTTCTCTAAAGGCTAGTAAACAAAGCAGGGAAGCATCACCAGAGGCCTTTCCTAATACAAACAGGCTGTTGATGGAAACAGGACACTGAACCAGGGTCAACTTTGTCTGATCTCACAGAAAAATTCTTAGACACACAATTTCCCCTCATGTTTTTAAAAGTAAGAAAAAGGAGAAGTGGGAAAACGTTAAAAATGTGAACTTTTTGCATATGTCATATAAATAGAAAAGGAGTGCAACGATGGGAAAGGAATTGAGGGGCAAAATTAAAAAGGAATAGAAGGATTGTGGACATTTTTAACATATTCCCAAATGCTGTTGGTCATAATAACAGTATCTGTCTGAAGTCAGCAAGACAGGAAGCAGCATTTTCTAATTTGATGATTTCCTTTGTTATGAGAAATCAAATTTACTAGCAGAAACAACTACTGCATTGTCAGTTAAAAGCATCTATCAGTCCCGAGTCAAAGGAAATTTCCAGACTGCAGTGAAAAGATGGGACGCATAACATTAAAATTAAACCCATAAAAGTTAATAGACAAGACTTAGAAGTTCTGAGCTGTCTGTAGATTACAAGGATTGAAAGAAACAACTGAAAACCAAAAAAGTTCAACTTACAACATTTGGTAAAGGAATGGACAGAAGCCCAATCCGCTGCAAGGCAGATTTTGTCATTGATGCTCCATTTCTGTCTGCCCATGAGAATGCCATAACTGCACTTAAATCCTGCTGGGCATTTCCCCCCATTTCTGGTCTGTTTCTTTAATCACGGCTCTGACCCATCTGGAAAGTGTCAGTTTCAATGCTTCCATTCTTTCTCTCAGCCAATATGCAATATGAATAATACATCTGTGTTTTTATCTGAAAAGTCCTCAGTCAAGTTTTATTTGCTTCCGTGCAAACACAATAATGCGTCTCCTTACTGTAATCACAGACTCTTACCAGCAAAAATGTTGTAAAGTTGTAGAAGCAGTCTACAAGCAGGCTTCTGAAAGCTCTTCAAAAGTTTTATCTTATGAAAGGTCAGGAGTAGGTGTTCTCATGTACAGTGAGCTTAACTTTTTTTGGGGGGAACAGTTTTCAACAGTCTGCAGGAGTTTGTTTTCTTTGTTTGTTTTTTTAAAGATTTTGTGTCTATCAAATACTCCTCCGCGAATCTAATTATTCCTCAAATATTCAGATCTACAGATCACTGAGGAAGAAATCCTGATCTTTTCTTCTCTTTAGACAAGTAAATTATCTGTGTGAAAGTGACAGAACCAATTAATCTAGACATAGAGGAACCCTAGTATGTTGTCTATTCTGGTTGAAATACTCTGCATCATATTTGGTTGAGTTATTCCTCACTTTTCTTTTTAGGAAAACAGTTGTTACAGAAGTGAAAGGGAAAAGAATGAAGGGGCGGGGGGAAGGGGGGAAGGCATGTGCAGTGATACGATTATAAAGGCCTGGACTGATATTCCTCAAATCAATTAAAACAGTTGATCTTCTACTAAACGCTTGTTTTCTTGTTCATGTATAATACTGCTTTTGAAACAAACTGCAGAATCTATAAAAAGGAGGACCAATCACTTATGAGTAACGTATACCAATTTAAAAAAACAATAACAAATCAAACAATTATTTCAGGGTGTTTGCATAATATGACATAAAAAAGGGCAAAATACTAAGCAAATAACTGCAAAACTTTAAATGAAATTTAATTTTGTAATAAAGCTCATTCTAAAATACTTATTCTATCATACAATTTTCCTCAAATGGATTTCTGAGGTATTCCTATTTGACAGAAATATAAAGGACCTTCAGCAATGTCTATTCTGAGTTTTGATATGCTCTGCCTAGCTGTGTGTCATATATTGAAATTTCTATGGATAAAAAGGTTGCCTCCCCTCCTTATCTTCAGAACTTTGACTAAATTATATGTCGTAAGCAAACTGAAACAAATATAAAAAGGGAAGAAGAATTAAAGAAATACAGGTACTAAGAAGCAAGCACAGATCAAGATTAAGTACAATCTATCTCTGATCTCTGCACTAGATGCATACTGACTCAGTATTCAGTCAGAATGATGATGCTGAACATAGAGCTAAAGTACAAAGGTTAACAAGAATGAGCTAAAAAAAGCTGGAAATGACTTTGACCTAGATGGAAGCAAAACACAGAATTTAAAGGACTCAAGTAGGTGTGGTAACTTCCAACTGGCATCTTAAAGGACATGCAAGTGAAGTACAAGTCTAGTGATAAGATTGGTGATCAGGATTTCAAATGAGGAACAGTGTTGTATGATTAGAAAATAGCAATAATGAATCTCTAGAAAACAAATTAGAATGGAAAACCCTAGAATTATAGGGGATAGCAGAAGTACTATCTTCCAGTTTAATGTATTTGATAAAAGCTAAAACAATCAGAATGTAAAGACATACCTGGTAAAATATTTCTAATGAAGGCTGAGAATTGTCACCTACCAAATACTGAATATGTGAAATCAACAGTGTAGCTGCATACATCTCTGCACTTTTGCTATCAGAGCAGTTATGTCCATTTAAGAGCATCACCAGAATTCTAAGTATCCTGCATTTTCTCTTCATGCAAAAATTCCTCTTATAGCAAACAGAATTGACTTGCTATTTCTTTGCGAAACAAGTATCACCAAACAAGTGCAACTGTGAATACCATTCCATGTTGACACTCATTCCTCTTTTCCTTTCGAGGAACATGTTTTCATTTTCTACCATAGAAAGATAACAACACACCTTTAATTGTCCCATAAACTCTAGTAAGGAGTAATGTTCTAGCATGTAAAATTTATAGAGTATTTACTGAAAATAAGGACTGATTTTAACCAGCTGCATACAAATTAAGCATGCCTTGATCACATAAGCAATGGTCAGAAAGAAGATAAAATAAAATGTCTCTTACACATTATCAGTGCTCTTAATTATAACATCCCAATTCTCTTTCTATTATCTATCTTCAGGGTCATTAAATCCATCACTAAATGAAAGTTATAACTGTATCAGAACAAACTGATATATCTTATTAGATTGCTATCATTTTGGCTTCTCCACAGGTGACAGGATACAGATAATCAATCCCAATGAATGAACACAGTCTAGAAATAAGGATAATTACTTTGAGTGTTACTTACCTTTTGCCTCATGTTTGGTATCTGTAACAGTTACAATCTGTATTGTTGACTTTTTTTAAGCTCCTACTCTGGCAGTAATGGATAGGATTATAAACTAGAAGTAATATAAAATGATTCTAGTTGTAACAAACTGCTAATATATATTTACCATTGATTAAACAATAATTTTAGATACTAATAATTTCTTTGATTTGCATTTATTTATTTGACCAAACAGAGCAATCCAAACTTATCTTTTGACTATCTCAATTTGCAATAATTTTTTAATCTAGTAAAGTTTCCAGTAGGTAAAAAGAGAAGACTATTTGCCAGAATTTACTCCTGGAACAGGAGATAACTGGGTATAAATTACTGGGTAGTGTATTTCATGTTCTGTCATGGTACAACATGCTCCGATCATTCTGACTGGGGACTGATGTGGAATGTCCAAGTTGATGCACAGTCCATAAACAGACTATTTTGAGAGCTTTTCTTGCTAGTCCTCTGTAGGATGGCTCCTGTTTCATAAGGTTACACAAATGTAGGCTCTCAAGTACACAGCACAGATGATCAAGAGATAATTTCAAAGCTGTTGGTTAAACATTGTGGACAACAGTGAAGCCTGCATTTGAAAATATACTGTTAGTCCCTGCTGCCACCTGGATACTTAGAAGCATACGGCGATTCAAAACACAGAGAGCTAGAGCTTGAGTAACAACTCTATTGATCCACAGCAGCTATGAACAACTAGAAAGTGGCACCTCTCATCCTGCTCTTTTTTACTTGGCAAATACTTGGGAGATGTACATTTTTAGATGCAAGGGGCATGCAAAACTGTCTTCAACCTTCATATCTCACATTTTGAATTACTTAAGTGCAATCTGGTTGCAGCTCAGTGTCAAGGCCACCATAATTAACTTGAGCAAAAAAAAAAAAAAGAATTTCAGCATATTAGAAAATATATTTGTGCAGAAAAGTATTGTAGGTACAATATGAAATTTCCTTATGGCTGGTTCACAAGAACACATATGTAGCAATTTAGATTTATCTATCTGGTCACAGGAATGCATTTATAGCCATTTATAATGCCTGGATTTATGATTTATATTTAGGTTATTTGAACCTCCATAGCTTGTGTAACGTATTCCTGTCAACAAGAAGTAAATTGTCACTGCAAATTAATTATTGAGTATTTTGTAGTGAGATTTGAAATCCCTTCTCAGTTCCATGCTGGCTCAGCTACTGGCTCAGAACTATGCTACAGGCTATTACTTGATACTTCAAGTGTCAGCCAGCTAGCTCAGATGCATCTGTACTATTCTGCAGTTACTGCAATACAGGTGTATCTGTACATGCAAAGTTGACAAACCAATGTTGAGACTAAAAGTTATTTTCAAAATATTTATCTCTTCCTACCTCTCCAGCATTAACCACAACTAAAAAAAAAAAAAAAAAAAAAATTTCCAAAACTTGCTACTGCGGACACGATTAAAACAATTTTTAAGCATTAATATTTACAAAGACAAAACATGTTATGAAAAATAACCTGAGCAGCAGTTTCACATGGAAACTAAGTGCAAATAGTCATAACACCTGTTTATTCAACTAGCAGTTGTGCAATGCATTAATGAGACAATTCTTTTCTGCCTTCTTTTTCCCTTGCAGGCCTGTGTGGTTAGCTAAGCAGAGTAAGATCTTCAAACCCAAGGTCTTCGTAATGATGTCATGGTTACATTACGCACGCATGTCTAGAATCCACAATTGTCAAGGTTTCCTATTACTAGAAAAAAATTTCTCCTAAAGTAAAATGAAGATCAAAGAACACAGCGAACTGTGCTAAGCATATAGTCAGATGTTTGTTTGCAAAAAAGCTGCAGCAGGGACTACGTTAGATGCTCATTACCCCCTTTCTCATTTGTGAAACAATAACAAACAGGGTAAATTGCTTCCGGTAAAAAGGAAAACAAATCGGCTGCTTCTTCAGGAAGCATTTAATTTAGCTTGCCTTCCTAAAACCTCAGAACAGTCACACATTTAATGATTCCACCTCCAATTGCACAGTGTAATTTCCTAAATCATGACACCTGCTCAGAAGTGAAGTGTCACAACTTGCCTGTGGCTGCCCTACTTTTCTAGCCACAAGACTGCTTTCAAGTAGAGCTCAGATTTTCTGCACTGGTCAGATAGGGGCAGAGTTTAATGTGTGAACGGACAGTATCTTACAACGAGGGGTGTGGGTGCTCTGCATGGATGGCGCAAGTCTAGCCTGTGCGTAGTGCTGGGGCAAATATGTAATGTAGATGTGCCAAAAGAGTTTGGAAGAAACCAGAGTTGTAATGCAGAAATACCTAGCTTTTATTCTGCAGAAGGCTAAAAAAAAAAAAGCTGCTAGACTTGCTTTACATTCTACTCATTTTAAGAGTTTAAAAAGCTAGATATTCATAGTAACATTCTGTAGTCTTGAATTTCTCACGTAGCTGCTAGTGTTTTCAGTATATATTCCATCAGCATGCGGTACATTCTACTACATGTAAGAAGTGTCTTTCTTCTGGCTTTTGGCTTTTTTTCTTTTTTTAAAAAAAGGATGCAATCATATCACAGAAACTGCATAGGCAACTGTACAGTTAATGAAGATAATGCTATTTCATCCAAATATGTGAATCTATCCACACAGTTTGTCTTCAGCTCCCCAAAACCTAACTATATGCGATGAAAATCTTCTACCAGTGCCTATCTCAGCTGATTTTAAGCTGAAATATTTTTATTTTGTTTAAGCTGTTTAAACCACTTAAAAGAAGGTTATTAGGAGGAAGAAGATACCTCTTTTAAAATATTTTTTAACATATTGAAAAGATATATGGTCATTTTTTGGACCTGAAAATTACAATGTGTGGGAGAAGGATTAGAAAAGGGAGAGTCATTCTATAGAAGAATAGCCTTTTGCTAGAATAGAAAAGAATAGCCTTTTGCTATGAAAGTTTGCCAAAATTTCATCAAGTCATATGTCCCTGGAAAATATCTCTTGGCAGAAGTCCAGCAGAGACTTGTGTCCTGTCCACCAAGGATGTTCCATCTGGATGGTAACGTCCCTGCCAAACTGAGCATGTGCAATCCACTCGGAATAATTAGGCATGCTTTGCTCTAGGAGGAACAAAATTCCTTTGCAATTCTTCCTTGCGACTGCAAGAAACTATGGGTGTGGAGAAGGAAGACAAAAAGTACGACTATATTTTTTTTTTTGTCTGTGATATCTTTCTGTTGCTGAAAGTCAGGTAGGAAAGACCTGAGGGAGGGAGCAGCCATACTGGAATGAAAGAGAGTGAGAAAAGGGAGTGATAAAAAGTGAGGAGAAACAAGTGTGAGGGAAGAACAGGACAACAGCACCTGGCATGACAGAGTTGGGAGACTAAGAGAAAACAGCAAATACGTAAGATTTACAGAAAACAGTAAGTTCTGAAAACTCCAATATGAGAAGTAAGAGCAAAAGGTGAAATCCAGTTATTACTTAAAAAAAGACTGAGAATGACACACTTTTTCCCCCCCATGTAACCCCTGCCTCATACAAGATGGATGCTGCTGCTGCTTTGGCTCTAAATTGGGACTAAACGCCAAGTGGGACTACACTTTCTTTATTACGAAAATAAGAATCTATATTTAGCTGAGGTAATGGATGAGGTAATGGAGTACTACAATGACGGCAATGTCTTTTAGAAGATGTAGAATTTTACCCTAGAAAAAGTCTTTCGAACTCCATCTTTACCTCACTGTCATCTGTGATAGCAGTGCTGCTCAATTTAGTTGAATGCCATTTTAAACATGCACAGCACCCTACAACTGGGGAAACATCAGTAAATTCTTACTGTTACAACTGCCTTTGAAATTAACTACTTGTGTTTGGTGATCAGCAACTAATGTTGATGTACCTAAGACTTCTAGCTGTAATGTAGTGGTATTTATACCATTGAAGAAAATCATCATCAATTGTAAATCATTTAGATTGGTGAAAGCACTCTAATTGTAATTAATTATTTTATATTGGGTGCATGGTTTAGCTTCTTAAATAGGTTTAGGCCACGTACAGGATGTAAAAAAGAATAATTAACCATATTAACAGATTCCAATTAAGCTTAATTATGATGTTCTATGATACCCACGTATCTGTTATTTCAAACTTATTTTTTTAATATGACTTATTGGATGCAACTAGAATAGGAACATACTTTACCAGATAAACCGCAAAGGAAAGAAAGAAAAAATCACTATTTTATTCATTAGAATTAGTTGATTAAATTCAATTGTAAGGGACAAACTGAAGTCCTCATTCTTAGTATTTATAAAATAAGAGCCACAAATATAAACAGTAACTTTTGTACAGACTGAATTAGCATGTAGGTGTTCACTGAAAAATTCTGCTTGTTATTTCCAAAAATCATGCTAGGCATTCATTATTCTTTTCATCCTCAGAGTGATCCTGAAGTACTAAATTTCAAAAGTAAAACAAACAAACAAAAATGGATGGGGGAAAACATCTGCTACTTTGTAGTAGTATAATTTTTTTCCTGGTAGTAATCTTTAATAAACTTACATCTGAAGTATTTTTTCAACCTTTGCAATCTATATTTATATTTGATGTTAGCAAATGAAAGTTATGACATTTACTAAATTATATTAATGCCTATATCACTAAACCCTGAAAATTTATTCCTCAAATATTGCAACTAAATTTCTAAGAGTAAACAAGTAAATATAATTCATAGATAGATTATGTATATATTTGAATACAGAATAACAGAAATAATTACCTTTCAGTATCTCCACTGACTGTGTCCCCTGCTCTCTGTAGAAGAAAAACAAATAGTATTAAGCACAACTAAAGACTATACTTCCTTGGTGCACTCAACATAGTGGTATCTGCAGCGAAAGAAGTCACAGAAGTAAACCACAGTAGTAATTCTGTAACTCTAAAGAAAAGGAAATGGAAAATTTATTTCAATTTCTAACTAAATGTTATGTCACAATGAAGAGCATATTTAAAGCAACTTGCATCTACACTTATAAAATAGTTTTAGATGCTGTAAAATTGGATCAAAGCTCTTTAAAATAAGAAGGGAGCTAAAAATTTCTTAGAATGTCAATGTTTGCAAAAATGTTAATGTTTGAAAGGCAGTTTGTTAAGTGTAAAGGACAAACATTACAATATAGAACACAGAATTTCAGAAGAACAAACTGCAGAGGATTTTAAGAAAATGATGAACCTGTCATCAAAACTTTCTTTAATACCATTCTTATATAGCTTTACATAACTTGATTTACTACACTGGTTATTCCTCTGAGGTTTGGAAATGAACATGTCTTTTAGTAGTAAGTGACTCAGGATTAAAAATAACATCTTCAGATTGTTTTTGTTACTGTAAACCAAGCTTTATGATGGAAAAGTTTTCCCACAGCTAAAAACCAGTTTCTCATCTTGAAATTACAAAAATATATGTTTTAAAATGAATGTGTATTTGTTTATAAATGCAGAAATCTGCACTTGAAAAATCTTTGACTATATGCTTTCTGAATAACCAAATAGGAAACAGATTATTTTTTGTAAGTATAATGTTTGTGTTTTAATATCACTACTTTAGGCATACTGTAAGATGTTTGATCACACGTGACTTCAAAGAACAGTTACAAAACTGAAGTGCGTGTTGCACATGGAAAAGACAGGAAGTCTGCTGGGTCTGTTTAACCACATGGGCTATAACACAGCTATATTCTAACAGCATGCATTTCTAAGAAAACTTTAAAATGTTCAGGGGACAAGCATGCATTTTGCCATCTCCCTCCTTCACATACCCCCTGGTGTATCCATATACAGAATCATTTATCATCTTTTACCATGCTATTTCTACTATAGATAATAGATGATTTGCCACTTGAAGCAGGCGAAAAAAAACCCTTAAGCGATCAAGTTACTCTGGTAATAACTAGTAAGTTTGGAGGGGATTGGTGATACCACAGTAATATTAAAATGTATCAGGAGACTTGTTTGTCATTTGCTTGCATCTAATAAGATTAGACCAGTTATCTACCCTAAGATCAGAAATACATTTCCCCCAGAGCAGGACCATGTACGTCTACACGACTACTTTCTCTTCTTTTCTCTCAAGCATTCCTGTTACCCAAAGCGTTCCTCATACCCGAAGGAGAATCAGCCTACCGCCAAAACGTGGTGAACATACAGTAGGATTATTAATGGCAAAGATTTATTTCCAAACTCTCAAGCATATGAAGGTACTGACAGCCTATATAAAGTCAAAAGTGGATCACTAAATCAGCACATGAAATTTCATAATGATCATTGTAATGATCATAGGGCTGAAAATTAAAGAATGCTAAGCACTCTTCCTGGTTTTGCAGCTGGTACATTCTGTGACATGCTTGTGTTTTGAATAAAACGTTGCCACAGTTAACCCACACTCAAGCCAGAGAATACATCATGGCAAAATTGTCTACAATACAACATAAATGGCACACACTTAAAAGTTTTCACTTATATAGGCTTTCCTGCCTCTTACCTTTCACAATAATTAGGATGCTATATATTTTACAAGTAACTCTTGTTGCTGCATTAAATACTATTTACTACTAAAAAACTTGCCTTTTACTTGTTCTGGTAATTGATTCAGTTAAAATATCCTAGCAAATGTGAGTATCAAAGATGGTTACCATTCAAATAAGATTATCTTAGCTGATGAAAAGTAATGAAATGGTGCCCTTACACTTAAAGCAGGGAGTTTTCCTGCATAC
Organism: Fulmarus glacialis; assembly: GCF_000690835.1. Lineage (NCBI taxonomy): Eukaryota > Metazoa > Chordata > Aves > Procellariiformes > Procellariidae > Fulmarus > Fulmarus glacialis. The sequence continues at coordinate 51,905 of NW_009216359.1, forward strand.
CTTGCTGAAACCAGGCAAAGGTAGGAGCTCCCCATTGAGTGATTGAGCACACAAAACTATAGCAGGCTTTCCTGAGTGCTATAAACAACTTAATCCTCCTTAGAGTACACTGAAATCTAGATTAGAGAACCTACAAAAATGAAAATATACTATCTACAAATATTCATATTTTCTTGAAGCAGACAGTAAGAGATAACAGCATACATCTACAGCAAAATATCTGTTTGAAGAGCTTCACTAAAATCCTGCATAATAAATGTCAAATTTCTGCTGCTGCTAATGCACTATTAAATATGAATGAACCAATCCGATCATCCCCAAAAATACTGTGGACAGCCTAGTAAAATATTCTGTGGCCAACCGAGTAAAAGAACTTTGACAGCAGCACTGTCCGTGATACTGTTATAAAAATAAAATTTATTCATACTCGAAGGCTCAAAGATTTTCTTATATCCCTCTGCATTTTAGTGTCACTAATTTTAGCAACTAAAAGTGGGAAAAATAGTCAGTTTAACTGTTTCCCATTCTATTTCTTAACTAGTAGAGGCCTTTATTTTCTAAAACTGCTCCCAAACTAAAAGCAAAGTGTTTTCCAAATCAGGATTTATTCACTTTCTCTCCCAAACAGGAATCATCCCACACTCCCTTCCCTGACAAAGTTAAGATAACCCTCCTTGTTAACAATGTGCTGGCTGTCTTCTTTTCATCGCCTCTATTACAGATTTTCACTACCACTACCAAACCAGCCCAATTACTTATCTCCTGCCAAAAAAATGCACAAAGAACACCTATATCATGGGTGATCGCCTTGGATCATGGTTCCGAGATTCCTTTTGATCAGATATATTCCATTAATACAACTGTAAACAATTGTTTGGATGTTGTGAACTTACATATATTAGACTGAAAAAGACATACTAGAGTGAAACGTGCTTCTGTTAATAAAACATGTTTTTCTAGAGGTCTTTCTTTCAATTTTTTGCATTAATGAGCACTAATTTTCAAAGATATTGAATAATCTAATCTAATTAACTAAAGAATAGTCTGTAGTAGGGAAATTTTATAATGGCTCTATAGTAATGGGAAAAAGAAAAAATATGAGTTAACTGTTTAACTACTCATAGATTATGGAAATTGTAACTGATGATTAGATCACTGCAATTTAGAAAAGAGCAAAGAAGAATATCTGTATAAATACAGAGAGGGAGAAAATAGTTGATATGAGTACCTGAAAGGTATTTGTTTTAAATATAATTACAATGCTAGCCATAGAAAACATATTTATGACCTTTCAAGTTTTTATCAATACTTAATTTATTAGAAAAAAATCTCTGCTCCTGACCAACTCATTAATGACATATATATTATTACCAGTATTTAAGTATGGACACTAGGGATTACTACAGGTATACAAACATACACATATGTATGGAAATTAAAAAAATGTGGACAGGCTGGAGAGGCTCTGGAGAAGGGCCACAAAGATGATCGAAGGACTGGGAAGCCTGCCATATGAGGAAAGGCTGAGAGAACTGGGTTTGTTCAGCCTTGAGAAAAGAAGGCTTAGGGGAGACCTTATCACCGTGTTCCAGTATTAAAAGGTGGCTACAAAGAAGATAGAGAGTCCCTTTTTACAAGGAGTCACATGGAAAAGACAAGGGGTAATGGGTACAAGTTACTTCTGGGGAGATTCCAATTGGACACAAGAGGAAAATTTTTCACAATGAGGACAATCAGCCATTGGAATAATCTCCCCAGGGAAGTGGTGGATTCCCCAACATCGGACACTTAAGATTCAGCTGGACAGGGTGCTGGGCCATCTTGTCTAGACCATGCTTTTGCCAAGAAAAGTTGGACCAGATGATCCTTGAAGTCCCTTCCAACCTGGTATTCTATGATTCTATGATGTACGACCTTTTATTTGACTGAATTTTCATCCCCAAAGAAGCTATCATCGGAGTACAATCTAGTTGCTAGCTTGAAATGCCAACCTTATAAAAGGATTTCTGATAGCATATGTGGAAAAAACCACACGCTGGCATTTCCATACATGTGTACATATAGCTATAATTAATTTCCTGTGTAATTGTAATTACATGCACAGATACAATACTGATTATGACTCATACAAGGTAGACTCCTACCTGCAATTTTAGCAACCTTATAAATAATTTTTTTTGAGCAGTTGCTTCTTAATAGTGTTATACTCCTGGTATTTGGAAAACAAATTGCCTGATCCTAGTTCCCAAACTAAAACTTTACTTCATCTTACTAAAAGGCCACTTTCATGACTAGTAGACATGTGGGAGGCTCAGGAGGCACAAGTCTTGTCATGCTGTCACAGACTATAAAGCACGACTTCTGTGAAATTCAGGTCACTGGCACCTATCAGCCTTCTTTAGAGTCAGCTTCACAGTTATGTAGCTCTAGGGATTTTAGTGGATGTACTTCTGATTTACACAGGTAGAAATGAAAGGACAATAAGGCCTATACGGTCTAACAAGCAGATCTGATGACCTGCTTGATCAAAGCAAATCCTGTAGAAACTCCTATTTATCCTGAAATTTCTATAAATAACCGATAACCAAAAAATTGTTTCCTTGAATGAGGATTTCATAATGAAAAGAAATATTTTCTCCTAAGAAGTAAAGAAATCACATAAATCTCAGAAAACAAAAGAATTCTGAACTGCAGAGATAGTGTGAAAACATTCAAAAGTCATTGTTTTTTTGTTGTTTACTAGTGGAAGAGACTAGAATAGTTGGTAATGAGACTAGAATAGTTTGATAATGAGAGTAACTAATCTCATTAGTACATTAATGAGAGTTACTAATCTCATTAATGGTCAAATGCAATATATTCGTTCCATCTAGATATCTCATTTATTCAGATGCAAAAAAGGTTCTTTCACCTTTATTATAAATACTGTTCTTCTATTCTTCTATACTCAGATATTGAATTCCCTACAAAAATGTTTTCTTCTCCTGCTTCCTTAACTCACATATTCATTATCCTAAGCATTTCTTTACATTATGTTTGTTCAAAAGTGAAACAGTAACCTTGTTGCCACGGGCTTATCTCTCTAGCTCAGTGAGCTGATGCTTAACCCATTGAATACACCTGCAAAATTGTTATGCTCAGCTAAAAAGAAAGCAGCCTTTGAGGTTTTTCCTCCCTCTCCCTTGTTGAGGGGAGAGATAACAGAGAAAGGAAATAATTTCATGCAAGCTACATCCATGTACAGTTCAGAGGTACTCAATTTTTATGCTGAAAAAACCAAGATGACAGGTGAGAAAATTAACTAAAGACAGAAGTACTCTAAAAGAATATCTAAAGGAAGAATGCCCTATGACTATCAAAAGTTATCTCATGTATTAAAGTAAAAAATAGTACAAAAGGACAAATCACAACAACGGATAAACTGTATTTTATATTGACCAAAGCCTACATTTGTCCTCATCAATCCACTCTTTTAATTTAAGGAAAATTAAAGAAATTTAAGGGAGGCTTAATCTGAACAATCAAAGGTGTAAAAAATAAAGAAATTAAAACATCCACAAATCCCCCCCCCCCAAAAACAACAAAGTAGTCCTTCTCTTCTTCAAAAATTAAGAATAAATGCTGCCTTTCAAAGAAATGGGTGGGTTTGGTTTTTTTTTTGTCAAAGAAAAACAGCATATTAACTTGAAAATATATTTGTGCTCTCCAAAACCCTTATGTTTTTCTGGAACAGACACCGGATATGATTTTGTTGCAGTAAACTAACTAGAGCTACCGAGTTTTATGGAAAAAGCAATCATTCCACGTTGTATGCTAGAAATCTTAATTTTATACAAGATGGATAGCAACTAAAGTGGACATTCACTTGAAGTATCCACTAAAGTTTAGAGAACAGAATTTTATTTCATCACAGAAAAATTACAAGGTAGAATTTAATGCCATTTAATAAAAGATACAGTGAAGCTTTACAGATTTCACATGAAAAACACAATCCAGTTCTTCCTGAGGAAAAAAGCGTTCAGAGCCCTAATATAGTTGGAAATCCAATCACATGAAATTATGCTGTTAGATGGAAGGTATTTCTGAACTGCAAGTTTCTACCATCATGAAACACAAACATTTTCTTGCTGAGAAGTTAAGAACAGCCGACATGCAGCCCAATATTCAGCAGTGATTTTGCTGCACAGAATTCCATGGGAAAGGGAAGGGAAGTGGAAGATGGGGAGCGGCTGAAGTTGAAAGGATGTAGTGTAGCTCAAGAAGTTACACAGGTCAGGGAAAAAGGCAGGCAATTCCTTCCCCTTCCTTTTTCCCACTTTCCTCATTCCTGTAGGTACAGGCTACCCATGACCCTGCCCTGTACAGGACTGACCTCCTTTTCTGTCCTGCAATGCTTTCTCTCGTCCTCCTAAACCCCTTACTCATTCTCTTGCTGGGGAAGGTAGGAAGCCTGCTGAGAAGGTGAAGAGGGAAAAGACAGGGACCGAGGCCTGAGCCAGTGAGAAGAGAGGAAGACTCGGAGGAGAGTTTTCAGAGTACTACAGCTGGCTTCCTGCATGCTGATCCTTTTGTCAGCAACAGTAGGAGTTGACATTTGTATTAAAGGAAGATGAGTTCGCATATTTGTATTTGGTGCATTCTGCTGGATGATAAATATTGCAATTATGGTAGCAATAATATCAGTTGTAGCTGATATTTATTAACAAATACTGAATCATGTCAATCCGAATGGCTGTTGAATTTATCTTTAGACTATACACAAAAAATTCAGAAATAAAATACTTTTTTTTGGTAGCCTGGAGAAATAATAAAAACAAGCCATAAATTCATTTGCTAAAATAATACAATACAGTAAATCTTAGCTTTATTCTGACTTTCTGGAGTCAAAGGACTCCAGAATGCTTTACAAATTGGAATTTACACATGAGGATACAGTAGATCAATGAATGCTTCATTTGCTAACTTTCATTGGTAGTTTGTAGTGGTTCGTTTGAAGACTGCAGAATAATGTAATTTAAATATGCTAATACAGCAAAATTACTTATGGAAACATTGTCTATGTTTGGATAAAGACAGTCTTATATTTGCTTTGCTGTAAAATGTCCTAATCTAACTGTCAGACTAATCTAACTAATTTAAAGAATTAAAAGCAAACAAGGCAGCCTAAACATTTGGAAGCAAGCAATAACACATAGCCTGTCTCATGGTTGAATTACTGAAGCAGGTATCACAGGCCAGTGCAAATAACTTCAGTTCTAACCACGGCAGTGTGTTCAACGCAAAATTCCAGGCCCTCTCCTGAAATACTGCATGACTGGAACCCAAGACAGGTCTACAACAAATAATGGAGATGCTCATACCTCAGCTGAGCTTCACAACTTCACAGTGCTCTATAGAGACGGACGGACATACTATGCTTGGATCCAGATCCATATTATTTCAGGAGTAAGCTCAACTCTGTTTCTAAGTTGCTTCCGGATCTGAAAAGGTATATCTGAAACAAACGTTGGTTTGTGCTGTGCAGATACATGAGCTAAATTTGGTCTGACTTAGAAAATCTATACACTTTGCAAAATAGACAGAGTATAAAGGGTACCAAAAGTTCAGATTCCATGCTAAGTCCACTTCCTTAGTGCAGTGGAACTCATAGGCAAGACTTTTCAGCATATGACAGAACGTACTTTATGGAAGTTGCTCAGAACTAAAAACCAACACAAATCCAAATGCCTTCTTGCTTCTCCTTACTGCAAATAGGTAGGTTTTTATAGAAATCAAGGACAACCATAGTTTATTTCTCTTAATTTTTCTTTACACTGTGAAATGCCTTTTCCCCTTTTGAACTCTTTCTAGATTAATGAAGAGTGTAGTTTAGAGAATCGTGTCTGAACAGAAACTGTGAAGAAATATATTATTGGACATTGCTACTGAAGGATCCATCTTACTGTACTAGCTAGATACTTGTCAGCTCAATCCTTCATGTACACAGTTATGGTACAGTACAAATGCAAAATAATCTTATGTTACAATCAATACAACCGGGCAGAATCAGTTTGAAGCCACAGAATCTAGAAAGACTTGTATTAGCTTCTCTGAGCAGCTAGATTCCACATAATCATTCTCGTAGTGATTTCTCAACATACCTGCAAGGTAGGGAAGGAATGTTTTCCATATTACAGATACTTAAATAAAAAGCAAAGATAGAATTTATTCAGCAATTCAGAAAGGAAATAAAACTCTGAAGAAAGTAATTCTCCTCCTTGACACTTAGCACAGTTTTGTTTCTTCCTGCAAAAGCAGGAAGGAAGAAATGAAATACGAGCACTTTTCCTACAAAATTGGCAATAAAAGACTCCTCCTGCAGTCATATGGAGCTGAATACATATGATTCTCCCAGACTATCTTATTATACTTATATCATAGTAGCACTCAGACTGCCTATCATCCAAAAAGTGTCTGGAACATCTGGCACATCCCAGCATGCATGCATTACAGAAAAAACAGATCTACATTGGTTTTGCACACATTTTAGTTCTCAGCATGTACTATTAAACTTTATGTCGTTTGTCAAGCTGCCTTCTGCAGCTCCAAGAACAGCTAAATAGCATTTACATCATTCTGTGCTAAAAGGCATGCATTACTAACTTCCTGCGATCAGCGGGAAGAAAATAAAAAGCAAGTTAAGCAAGTACTGTGAAACAATGACTAACCTTAAACTACTATAATGCTTCAAATGATCTTTAAAATAAAAAGTGACTACAGCCATAACATTCTCAATGACTAGCCTAAAGCAGCCATTATTTCTGTTTTACTATGTAGGGAATATTGAAATTAAAGAATCTATCTTAAAATTCATTGAAAATTAAGTCTCTTCTACACACTGAATTCTAATTCACAAAAAATTTAGAAGATTCAATAGTTTATAATCCAATTTCTTAATATAAGATACTACAAAACAAAATATCCGATTACTTTGTACATAATAGGCCCAGAACATTTATTGCCAAGTAAAACCAGATGAGAGATCATTATCTTATTTGAGAATTTAATGTAGTAACATTAAAATTAGCAAAGTACCAAAAATTGTAGTAAATTAAATTTCAGAGCTTCAGAAAATAGTACGAATTTGAGGCAGTAAAACCACGAAGTTGAACACCATGTGGATTTTCTGACTGGGTCTAGAATAAGAACTCCAATATTCCTTTTAGACAGAAGCTGGTTCCCATAGTGCAAAATGTAACTGAGTAGCAGAAAATGTACAGTTTGCTAGAGTTTTTTAAAATCCTGAACATCAGTTTAAAGATGGAGAGTGTTTTCTATTCAAGACTTTTTGTTTTATGGGGAAAAATGCAAAATGAAAAATTTCTCATGTACATCTGGTCTACTGTGCAGGACTCCTACTTGATAAGTTAATTTTCTTCAGAATGAGCTCTGGTAATACAAAATAAAAACATATGCAGATTTTACAAAAATAGATTTAAGCCCAGGGTCTATTCCAATAGTGTATTTCAGCAATGCTATAATGGATATACTTTTGTGACATTTACATATGCCTAACTATTTAGGCTTAATCTGGTAAACGATGTCACTTCAGAAGTGAAGCATTAGTAAACACAGGAAGTCATGTTCTAAGAAATGCTCTATTGATTAATAATTAATTATAACAGCCTTGTTAATTGTAATTGACCCTTCCTCAGATTCTGTGACATGCATCACAGAATTGCATATCAATTAAATTAGAGTTATAAATATATCCTGAAAGGGGCAGTGTTTCTTGACAGTAATATTTTACTGCAACATAGCTTTATGCATCATTTTATATCCTGGGCATACTGCCAATATTGCATTACCTAAATATCCATTATATATAGTAACTCTGCACCCTCACAGCAACTTATGAAATCAGCCTAATTGTTTAATTTTAGGTTCCAAATCAACATTCCTTCCAAAGCATTAATCTAGTGGTGAATCTATGCAATTACCAATTTTGTAAAAGTTCTTACGTCTGTGTCTGGTAATTTAAACTACTGTTAAGCGTGTGCCTTTTTTTTCGGTACGTATTTATGTAAGTATGCTTAGAAAATAAAGCAATGGCTAAGTCACACTGTGTATCTTAATTTCTCCTTCCATCATGCCATACTTGTTTGCTTACAAGACACTATCACCTTCCCTTTACTAAAGGTGATTAAGATCCTACTTAACATTATCAATCATCTCCATTTTCCAAAGCATTCATCTGGGTTGAAATTTTGATCTATATCCAAAAGCTGTTCTGGGCATGTGTTAGTGTAGAGGAATTCACGGAAATTTTATTATAACAGTTCTGCAGTTTTGACTTCCATATAAAATACCAAAAAAAACTAAACCAGTTTTGTCATCTGATAGTACTGCCTCCAGACAGCTGAGAAAAAACAAAACACAGACTAGAAGAGCAAGGTAAAGGTAAGCTGACCTCAGACAAATTCCCTTTTTCTTTCTTTTTTTTTTAAAAAAACGAAAGTAGCAAAAACTGGTTTATGGTGATTTAGTTAGGTAAAGTTTAGAAGTATCTTCTTTTGATTAACCTTAGTTTTGTTGTAGAATGAATTCTTGATAGAATAAAATCTCATTATCCAAATAAGTAAATACATTAAAATGTTCATGAAAATCCTGGTAACACCTTTAGATATTAAGGAAATGAGATGATCTACTTAAAACCTAAATTTCTATCTAGAACACAATTATCTGTTATTTTTCTCTTCCTTTTTGATATCAAAATACCATTAAATGTTCTTTGATATTTTACATTTTCGTTCTGGGTAGCTGTCTTTCAGGATAGATATGCTAAACAATTTTTTGCTTCGCTTTTCGGAATTCTTTCAGTATTCAAAGTGGAAAGATGTTAATACGAATGATTCTGTACTGGCAAGAACCCACAAAACCTGTGTCAGCAACTCTTGTATATTTGTCAACTCAGTTCCTCCTGTATATTTATAAGGCAGTTGACTAAGTGCCTGAGATATTCCGATTCCTATGACTATCTCCTGAAGGACTGCAAAGGTCTGTCTCTAATGTTGTTCAGAAAATTTATGGTGATAAAAAATTTATACCACTCTGTCAGTCCATGAATAACCATTTTACATGTGTCCTCCTCTGTAATTACTACACATTATAATAGAGTTTATGAAACAGGTACCGCACTGACTTTTTGAGTAGACCAACCACTACCTGTAATGTTATCTCCTCCCATGATATCGCCTTTTTTCTGGTTTCCTGCATTTCCTTCAGACCCTTTACAGTTGACATATTATGTCATTATGTTCTTTTTTCATATTTATTGTGTTATCATACAATATCATATTACTAATTTATCATGTCTGTTTCAAATAGTTGCATTTCTTTTAATACCCAATGAAAGCCACAGAATGAAGAACTGCTCCTAGTCACTGTGACCTACAAACAGAAAACAGTTGAAAAAAATAATTTTAAACTGCTTATTATAGTATTGCAGACATTTAAGATAAAATAATATTTCTATATTGTGCAACTGGTTGTTTTTCTATATAGATTTGCAAACTGCTATACAGAACACAAAGCTCATATGATGGTATGGAAATCGTGCAAGATAATATATCTTCAGTTCTGAAATCATGGTGAATACGTGGCACATTAATCTTCAAGAGAAATGCCATTTTTATCTTTGAAAGAATATCCACTTCAGGACTATCAACTTCTGACTACTTTGGTGAGATTTGTAAGTTGCCCAGCACCTGCCTCTTTATACTTTCACCTGAAGTTATGACTTTTGTCATTGCTAGGCTAGAAGGGCGATAGATCTGATTCAATTTGGTGATTTCTTAAAAAACTCCAAGTGTTAAATTCTGGTTTAACTGAATTAAACAGCAACTTTTATCTCGACTTTGCCAGGAAATTTGTTTTGCCTTGGAACTTTAAACAGAGGTTGCATTGATGATGAAAAATAAATGACGTGACAACAGTCCTGACTCTGGGAACTTAACCAACAAGTACCATTATTTAAAAGGTGCAACTAGCATCTTACCCCAAATGACCCATTTCCCTTTCTTTAGAAGTCAGGTGTGTCAACAGACAATCATCACTCTTCCAAAAATTAACTAAAACCAGCTGATTCGTCTACCAAGTCATGAAATATTGTTCGTTTTTTTGCAGACTTGCATAATAATTTTCTCATTTATCCTAGTAAATTAGCTATTGCTTTTCTCTCTGCATTTGAAATCCTTTTCTTTGACTTTGTGATCCTGATGATCTCTGTCAGAGTTTATGGACAGAATAAGCATCTCGTGCTAAACAATCACATGACTTGATTTATAAACAACTTGACTTTCTCTGAAGTTGGGGAAAAAAACCTTCCACCCTTTCCAAAAATACTAACTTCAAGTGGCATAGGAAAGGGAAACTTAGTTTTCCTGAAGATGGAAGAAAAGTATCTGATCTTCAGACTATCAAATGCTGACAGCCTGCAGCAATAGAGATGAATCACTGGCTACATTTCACCCCTGAGGTGAATTCTCAGACTTGGTGCAAATGCAGTCATCTCCCAAGATTTTGCTCAGAGAGAGAAACACCAAGTAGAAGCCCCAAATGCAATAAAGTCCAAAGAAACTTGCTACAAGTCCTGCTTTTTCACTTATGTCTTTCTAGGAGGAAATTCACCATGATTAAAAAATAAATACACCTTTGAAAGCTTCCATACCAAATGTGGGGAGGAAAATAGGCTTTTTTTCAGTAAAAAACTGCCCTGAAGATACTAAGGTTTGAGCACAAAATACTTTGAAGCTACTACTTTGTGTCATGAGAATGGAGCAGTCCGCTCCCAAATGGACCATGAGTAAAATTTAAGAATACCTCTATAAAAGGCAAAATACATATACAAAGCATGAACAGTGAGGACTGATCTCTGAAAGGCTATTGATTTTTTCAGGACATCCAAATCAATACAGCGAAATTCTGCACTAGGCGACAGTCATGAGAGCCTAGTGCTTTTTCATGGTGGCTACAAGAACTGGCTGGTCATTCATCCGATGAATTATGTCGTCACCATAATTTTTAGTCCAAAATATTTCCTCTGTTACCAGTATGAACAAATTCACATAACTGGACTGTGGCATGGTACTGCAATTTAAATAAACAGTAACTCCATTAAGCTTGTCTGTTTTTACAAGACATAGTGATTGAAGTGGAAATATAAAAGCAGATAAACTAATCTATAATTAATTATTATCAGAGACTGAGTATAGGATCCTTATGAACCTTTGAAAAAATAATACGGTCAAATTAAACTAAACTCAGTGAGACTAAGTAACTGAGAGCACTATTTTACTTAAAGCATCTGATATCAAATGGTCCTTGCCTTGCATTTTTCCATTCTGTCTAGACTGTTCTTATGTGAAAGCTATCGTGATACTGACATTAAGCAACTTTCTTGGACTATAAAATACAACATTAATACATAAAGTAGAAGAATATGTCTTTATACCTGTATCAATCCTAAAAGGAAAACATTTTAGTGTTTTCCATATACTTTATGTAATAAGGTTTTTTGTTATGTACTTACGTGGTAAAGTGGGACGGTATTGTTTTCTGCTAGTGAGAAATTCAAGACGTCTTGCTGTCCAGGTTCAAGCCTAACATTAATAGTAGATGTCAACACAGATGGACTAATAGGGTAGTTGGGACCGGTTGTGGTTTTGCCCTTTTTTCTTGACCTACGACCTGTGTCTCTCTTGTTGTCTTTTTGTGTCAAAGGCTCTTCTTGGATAACCAGTATCTTGTCGTCACTCAGATACCGCAGGAGTGAATTCTCAGAGTCAGTTGTTGGAGGGAAAAAATGAAAAAAGAAACATTATAAGAGGAAACAAATAGAGAACCATTTTGGCTGCATCTGTATTGTCAGCTTGGTTAATGCCCCACTTCATCTGAGGCTCTTTCCTCTGCAAACAAACTTATTTGTACCAAGGTTCCAGTCAAGAGCAAACTAAGTAGTTGGCACAAAACCTAGGCATAGAAAAGATGGTGGTGCATGCCCAGGTCCTTGCATGACAGATAGTATGAAGGTAGTCCACACCATATGGCTTGTGTAACAAAATATAAATACAGCCAAAAGGTTTCAGTGGAATGTCAAAGATCATCACTTGGTACTGTTAAACTGGAAAGAGTCATGTGAATGTCACCTGAATTGTGAGGACTTGCACTGGACTTGGTACCACATTTACTGACACCCCCTGCCATTTGAGGTGAAAGTGAGCATACACATAAAATATTTGTAAATTGTTTCAAGCAGGGAGCATCTCTGGGACCATTCAAGAGACAAGGATTGTAATTTCAAATAACCTGACAAACTGGAATAATGGTCTTAAGGAAATGTGCAGTATACTCAGGCACAATTTCAAAATGGGAACTGGCCAGGCCACAAGTCTGAGGAAAGGAATCTGTCTGTAACAGTGAAATACAAACTAAACATAAATCAACAGATTTGGAATAAATCAGAAAAGGCTTGTGAAAAAATGAAATTTATGAAATTTATTTTCTCTTGGAATGGAAGATTACCAAAAAAGGTAGTTTAAAATCCTGTATTAATTTTCAAGAGGATCATTCAATTTTGTCATATTATAAGTAGTCAAGCTGAACTCCCTTCAGCTACCCACACTGTGCCTAAAAGGTTCTGAAAAAACACTATTTATTTAAGAATCTTTAACAATTGACATAACAATAAACATATTTGCATATTTGAAGAATATTCTTTTGGATTATATAATTGCTTTTTAGCCAAGGGAAAAAAAGGAAAAAAGGAATTTTGCTATCACTATGCTTCTTCCAAAGTTCATAACTCCCACTGGAATCAATAGAAATTTATATGATTAGGACTCCTAGTCTGAACAGTGACAGTACAATTGCTGATTCTGGTTTCAAATATTCATTCATACTAACCAAAATGTGTCTCAAAGGACATTACCTTATATCTATAACATCACTTATTGTTTTCTAGAAACGTGCAGATTAAGAACTGATTACTACTAACATATATCTGAATCTTATAAGTCTTTTTTCCCTTGATGTTTGTCTTTCTTTACAACAAAATAAATCCCTCCTACTAGTACAAACTTTTTAATTTTCAGAAATAGAAACACAAAAACTCAGATACTAAACAGGCTCTTTTATATTCTCCATCGCACTCAAGAGAAGTAGATTTGGTTCCTGTGATGATATCTTCATGCTTTTTAAGTAACAAAGAAAAAAAATCTTGGAGAACAGCAGAGAAAAAAAAAAAAAATACTCACCTCTGCTTCCCCTCTTGTACATGTTTTGTTCTTTTGACTCCCCTATCCAACCGTACTCAGTAGGCATAGAAACAGGCCTTAAATCTCCTGGAAACAATTCAAGATAAACCAATATAATTTTTGAAGACTAAAAATAGAAGGCTGTAGAGTAAGTAATGCCTATAAATTACAGGCTTGACATGACCCTTCAGAGCAATCCTTTTTATCATCACCTATACATTATTAAAGCTGTAGGATTTGGGATCAATTAAACATCACGTATGCCGGATTCTCCTCTTCGTTATACCTATCTGAAGGAAAGTACCACTGACTTTGGCGAAATCACTTGTAAATGTAAAGCAGATTACAAATTTATTTTTAAACTCTGTTCTGTAAAAACGTGCTCATTCATTAAATAGGTGCTTTGGAATAAAGCGAGAAGCAGTTTTAAAATGGACTAATATGCTTTAGTAAAACTAGAAAGACTGTTAACACAGATACAACATTACATATCTATCAGTTAAACAGTAAAACCTATCTGACCTGGAAAATCACATGGTGAGTAATGAGGGGATCTCATAGTTTCAAGGAACGTTAATTACAAATGCCTTAAAAAGAAAACATGGAGTGCAGTTTGGTAACAACAACAAAAAAAGAAGATTCAGACATTAGGGTTTTAATTAATAAGATTTTATGGCATTATGGCTGTAAGATATTAATGTGCATTAGTCATTCCCTACTATGGTATCAGTAGAACATTGATAGCAGGCCATTAAACGAGGAATACTACAAAACTGACTATAAAGCATTAGCACTTTGAACTTGTCAGTGTGTATTATTATCACAAAACACAGAAACACACCCTCTAGATTATAGGTTAAGTTCTGTCTGATCCATAAAGCCAAAGATTCCTTTTTCCGTATGCCAGCTGACTAAATTTGGTGTGTTTCTTTAGCACTCGAGCAAATTTTTTTCAAGTAGTTTGCTACTGTTCTGTTTCTAGGATAATTATAGAATTTAAATGTAAACAAGAGTTTCTTTTTCATTATCAATTTCCCCAGTTGATTAGAGTGACAAAGTATTTTCTGTGGATTATTTCTATGCTAATAGTTTTTTATTCACCATTCTTCCAAAATACATTCTTCCAAAATGTTAGGAGGATTTAAGAACAAACAGCTATATAAGACAAGCATGCTTCTGAACAACAGGATTTTCTGAAAATTGAAGGGGTAACATATACCTAGAGTATTGAGATTTTCCCATATTATACTTTCGCCCGTACCATAAAAGTTAGGGTATAATTAATTGTATGGAAAATATATGTAGTTTCCCTGCCTGCCTAACAGTTGAAACTACCTTTAACTACAAATGTATTATTCAACTCCTAATATCAAATTTGGCCTTAGAAGAACAATATTAATTAAGAAAAAAACCCCAACAAATCAAACAAAAGGAAGAATCAGTAATACGGAAAAGAATGAGAAACAAGTAAAGATTGTAAATTAAAAAACAAAAATATGAAAATAAGAATGCACATAACAAATGAAGATCAACATAATAAGACTTAGCAGTATTTCTGTAAAGAGAAGAAAGTTCTGAAGCTCTGAAGAGATCTGTAACACAAATGCCAGATGCCACTGCAAGATCGATATCAAAAATAGAAATTTAGGACAGGAAACACACAAACAAAAGAACTAGTGATTTTGCATACTGCTTATTTTACTTCCAAGTTCTTTCCCAAACAAGTGTAACCTATAAACAGTTTTATCATTGCAACTTGGATATTTTTCTGAGGAGTAGAAAATTATTGTGTACAAGAATACCAGTCGAAATTGAAAGAAAAAAAAAATTACTTATTTATGATTTTTTTGCCTCTTTAACACATAAACAGAAAAAGTTTGATATGCATTGCAACAAGAACTCTAAATACCGTAGCATGTTAGAGACGGACTAATATTAGAGCGTAACTCTTGGTAAAAAAATATGCACTGCAGCAATGATAAATACAAGCTTAATTTTCACAAATGGTTTGAGAAAATGGACTTCTTATTTGCCTCCTTGGATTTTGCATATATTATCAATACTGAGTGTCTCATTTGCCTGAGTATCCTTCCACCTACCAGCTGCAACAGAGACTGGTTTCTAATAATCGCTTAAATTATGGAAAGTCCATAGCAGCAATTTCTGAACTGTGGTTTGTGTGAGTCCTAGCAATAATGGAAGTGGCTGCTCAACCGTGAAAGACTTCAGAAGTTTTATTTTCTTTACTTTGCCCATGGCTATCTGGTTCCACCCACGTGTTTATTGGATCTAGCATAAATCCTGTCTTTCCACTGAAAGACATATCGTCGCTTTGATGGTTCAAGTGTACATCTTTAAGTCAAAAAGTACAAAACATTCTACTACAGTAGAACAAAATCTGGATTTGGAAGTCTGTTAATTCACAGATTTATTTGATCTGTAGTTTAAAAAATTCTGGCTTAACAATTGTTTTTGAAACAAAGACATATTCCTGAGACTTTAAAATCAAATTTCTTCTAGATTTTCAAAGTTACAGAAAATCAGAACTGGCCGTCATAAGCACAAGAAAAAACTTGTGTATTACTGGAATCAGGCACAAAGCCCAACATCTTAAGTCATCATGCAGCATGAATTTGTGAAAGCAAGCTAAATACATCCATCTGGCTCTAATTTTAATCACAGTTAAGATCTATGTTTCATTCTAATTTTATTATAAAATGATGTCACTAATCAGGGAGATAAAGACTGAGTATTACTAGTTTTAAGATGGAATCCTACTCTTCAGTGTTACAGCTCTTTCAAGCATCAAGTATATGGCTGTACAAGTTACTAAAAATACCCTATGTATAACAAAGATCTATTAACATTTCCCTATTCAGAAAAGGTAGTGTATATATATACACATGATCCTGTCCAATTTACAATTGATGTTTTGCCATTTTTTACCATAAATTCAACTGTAGTTAGCAAAATACAAAACCAGGACAAAAGTTCTGTTTACTTGATAAACATAAGCTAAGATTTCTTTCAAACTATTAGAATGACAAAAACAGAACAACACTTGGAAAGTTGGGTATCCTTTGTTGTGAAAGTCTAGCTACAGTGAATTATCACTCTCTAGCTGCAGTGAACCATCACTGCAGCTTGACGTAATTTGAAGTATCCTTGCAGCTGTCATATTTTCAGACTTGAATTCTACCCTCTCATCTCCCAAAACAGCAGGTGAAATTACTTAACTGTCACTCATTAGCTGATCTTAGCCAAAAGGTAATGCAGTTGAAACCCTAACCCAGGTGATTTATGTAGACTATGCCATACATATCTCACATATAATAAGAAAGCTTCAGTAAGCATTTATTGACAGAAGAAAATGCTTGTACATCTTAACTATCAAAATCTGTTTTGGCATCTGGGGCTGTCAGTTGCCCTCTCTTCTAACATTTATGGTGGTAAGAACACCTCAGTCTGAGAACAGGGAAGAGAAAGCTGCACTGTCTCTAAGTACTAACAACTGAAAGAAGCATGGGAAACTACATTTAATAACATACATGGTACCAAATCCTGCACCAGAGACTAGCCAGTTCTATGGCAGACCAACAGAATCAGTGCCTGGAGTGCTTAAAGATTTTTCTTTTTTTCCCCGAACTGTGTTCCATTTTAGTTGTTACTGGATTTTCCACTATAACTGCCTTTGGTATTATCTCCATTGAACTGCAGGTTGTTTTTATTACCTGTGTTCTTCACAGACACATTTTTCTTTACTACTCTGAGCTCGTGGGAGGTTTTCCCTTTCCTAGATATCAAAGACAAAAAAATTTAGGAACCTTTTTTAAAAAAATGAGAGAAAGGAAAAGAACCTTGGTCTCAGAGTAGGTGAATGAAGTCCTGATTGATGGCATCACACACACGTTTATATATCTCAAAAGATAGAACCTACCCATACAGAATGCTAAGATCAGAAGGAGGAGTCATTGCTTTCTCTGAGGCTCAGAAATAATGCCATTTTCAAAATCAGATATAATGACAGTTTTTAAAAGAAATCTTTTATCTTAAGTCTGTAAGCTTCACAAAAATAACTTACTGCCTTGAAAATAAAACCACTGCTGTATTTCAGTAGTATTCTTCTAAAATTCACCAAACACCAAGATAAGCAAAAAAAATTTTCATTAATTCATTTTCAGCAATACCTTTTATATAGATACATATACTCATATACAAGCACATATATGTTTGTATACCTGTACACCCATATGAATTTACATACACACGAAATTTCTACATAAAACCAGAGTTTATGATTTTTTATTAGCATCTTATATATTTAAGCAGTCCCCATTCTAAGATTTTGAAATATATTTCTAGCATTAACAATGCATTGCAGGATACTACTCATGTAATTATATACATTTAATACAGCACTGAATTTTGGAGGCCTTATAGATATCTTAGAGATACTTTTATACCACAAGCAAGTTTTTTCAGGCCCTCCATTGAAGTTTAACAGTCCAGAACACTGCAACTAAAATAATCTCCAAGAGCTTGTGAATGAAATTGAGTAAAATCAAGATGCTAGCTATCCAAATAATACAAACTTAAGTCTCATTGAAAATTTTAAGTGTGCACTGGAGAATAAATAACTTAGTCCTGACCCTGAATGCTAGCTTGTAATTATACTAATTATTCCTTCACATAAACTTTTGCCTAGTATTCAAAGCCAACAGGTCATGGTCTAATAAAGAATGACAGATATTTGGGGGTGTTGCAGTGTTAATTGCACAATTTGTAAAGCCGGTTAATTTAGAAATTTTAAAGAAATCAAGCCTACCATGAGTGGGTGTTTTTTCTCTTCTCCGCACTCCTATAGCTCTGCTTCTCTCATACTCAGAGCCCACAGGGTGGCCTTCACCTTCAATTAAGGTGTAGTATTTCCCACTTTCATGCTCCAGAAAATAGCTTGGAGACTCAGAGCCTTTCATTCCAGTCTTTCCAAATTTGCTGATATCATCACAAGACATTATTCCAATTTCATCCCTAAAAACAGTAAACCAGAAGATTATGGAGAAATTAACCATTTTATGACAAAGCTAAAGCGTACAACTTTCTCTCCCAAACACTACAAATGAAAAGTCCTGTAATTGAAATGCTATATGTGTGAACGTCCATAAAAGTGATTCAATTCAGCAAACGGAACCTAATGATTTCACTAATTTACATTTTAACTGCAAGACAAACATAGTTATTCAGGAGATTTCTAGTATTTGAAAGGGAGCATAAGAAATTGGTATAACATGAGAAGGCAAGGGTTTCCCTTGTAGAAATGCCTGCTTTAGAATAAGATACAAATGGTCACATAGAAGTAAGGTAAACTAAATGATTAAAGACTTCTTTAAATGCTTTCTTGGTTTAGGACTAAACCCAGGTTTTGCTCAACTGGTATCTAGCTAAGTGAAATTTAAGTCTCTCAAAATAATGTTATACTGCTTAATGTATTTCTAGTCTTCATTTTATAAATATTTAGTCTGATTGTGGGGCTTTTTGCTTGTTTGTTTGTTTTTATTAATCTAGTGAAATTAAAGTGTAAAATTTTATTTTTCAAAACCTCAAATTCATTAGGATGTAAATACCTGGGGCCATAAAGTCCTGACATAGGAGACAGAATGAAAACATCCTGGAGTGCAGAGTTCTCAATTTTTGAGGATATGCCCATTGTACTTGTTGGTGTTGTAGAGCTGCTTGTTGGACTGGTTGGAATTACAGGCTGTAAAAAAACAAACAAAGAAACAAAAAACACATAAAGAATAAATTAATGTTTTCTGTGCTAGAAGTAACAACAAAGTCAATGTGCATAATTTTAAGAATCTTGGCCTCTTTTTTTGGATTAACCGTTTTTTTGAATTACTGAAGTTTTTTCCAAAAAGATGTGTACTGAAACACTGTTTTACCAAAGAGTTCAAGACTAGTTACAAAAGAAACTGATAAAAGACCAGTAGTGAAATTAATTTAAAAGCCATCTCATGGCAAAATCTGAGACTCAGAATCAAAATAGGATTTTTAACCAACGCAGGAAATCAATTATATGGGGAGGAAGGACATACACTATTAATTGCCATTAATACAAAAATTAATTACAGAACTCTGGAATACTTGCACTGAATGAAAGTGTTCATAACTCTAATGTTGGTTTCAGTAGAAGATTTATTGTTCACAAGGGCAGAATACATAGATTTTTTTAAAGAAAATAGAATTCATAGTCATCTACTGTTGTTTTTTTTTTTTTTACTGAAACCATAGCCGTGATGATTGTACCATGGTGATACAAATACAGGTTCTATGGTGACTAGCAATGAAATATAAATTAACCTAATTAATAAATGTGAGCATCATAAATACTAAAAGTATTAATAAAGTCTGGGTGTCTTTTTGGATTTTTGCTTTTTTTAATTTTTAAATGAAGTTAAACACAATTTTTTTACTCAGATGTCATAGGGCTCAAGTCAATGGCTCTAAGGACTACAACCAAATATTCTGTGCAGGATACAAAGATATATACACAAAGAATATTTTTCAACCAAGGTCCAAGGTACAGTCTGTGTTTATATTCAAGAAACAGAAAATATTTTTATTCAGTGTTATTGTTTAGATTATTTACACGAAAAATTCCCATTCAAATACAAAATTGTGCTTAAATAGATACAACTAGTTTTCTACAGGTGGAAGGAAAACACTGTGACCTAGGAATTGGATGAAAGCTACAAAGACCAATTATAATATTTTTCTAAATACAATGCTTTCTATCTTCTAGAGATAAACACTGAAATCATTTTTACGTGATTCAACAAGTGAAAGCAATCCTAAATATCAAAAAAGGATGTGTTTTCATGAGAATATCAGTCTGCATAGGGGTCCAAATTATACTACTCTTCTATGCTTATTGTTAAGCTTCTTATACTCTGATCAAATGTTTTAGGTTTCTTTTGTATTATCAATATAAATAGATAAGAAGTGACTGCCAAAGATGAGAATCATTCACTACTTACTTTCTCATATCTTTGGTAATTAGGGCCTACCACCTTCTACACAGTATCAACTACTACATTTAGAGTACTACCATTATTTCTGCCGTTTTGGTGTGGCAGTATTAGTAAAGAGACTAAATGTAAAATATTCTAGTAGTCCCCCAACTTACCTGCAGCTGGATACAGTTTCCCATAACATAAATTATCACCATCACAGAAAGACAAGCAGAAACTCCATTTCAGATTCAGAAAAGAAATTACCTATACCAAGTCCCTTGTGCATAATTTCTTTTCAATGGTTGTATATTAAGCAGTCGTCAAGGTTATGGGTTAGTCAATGAATTGACAATAGAAAAAAAGGGTAGGGAGAGATAATATGACTGTTCAATTTGCCCTCAAACAGGGTGACAGCCATGCTATTCCTGATAGATTTAAAAAAATCTAACCTTATCTCAATGTAATCTTTTTTGCTTCAATTTAATTCAATTCTTGTCCCACCCACACCAGAAAGTGAGAACTTTCCTCTTCACTCTTCTTTAACTTTTTATTTATTTTTACATTCTGAATACTATCTCTTTCCCCTTATTTTGGCTAGAAAACAAGAAAAAACCCCTAATTCTTCCCTTATAGGGCTTGTTTTCTAAAACACTAATGAATTGTAGAGTGTGCTCTGTGCTTTCTCCAACTGATTGTACTAGGTGTACCCAGTGTATACCAGGTGTACCCAGCTGAGATTGTATTAGTATTGAATAAAGCACAATAATTATTTCACTTATCTTGTGTTTTATATTCCTATTTATGTCTCTCAGTCAGGTATTTTTCCACATTATTTGGAATTATTGCCGTATTATTCAACTGCTACATTTTTTAAAACTGCATTTGATTATTTCAAAGTAGAATACTTTACACTTACCCTTCTTTCATTTCATTACATTTTTAGAGCTTTTTTCTCATTTTCTAAACTAAATTTTAATTACCAGCCAAAACTCCATTGCATTTGCAGGCCCTCCTGGTTTAGCACTGTATGCAAATTTAGTAAGCAGATCCTTTAGGGTATCAGGAAGACATGGAAGAAACCACATGTATCACCTATCTGTTGAATACTAAATGATACATCCTTTGTTTGATAGTGAACCATTAACAGCTATTTGTTAGGCAATGTTATCCAGTAATTTTCCACCCATTCAATCTCAATTTCACCTAGTCATTAATTCTCTATGCCATACTTATGAGAATGTCAAGAGAAAAGGTATTAATATCAGAGTAAGATATACAGCTTCTCCCCTATCTACCAGGCCAGTTAACTGCTCGCATAAGAGCATTAAATCTGTTTAATGATTTCTTCATAATAAATTCATGTTGTTTTTACTCATCTGTTATCTTCCAAGTGCTTGCAAACTGTTTGTGCATATTAAGTGTCTGACTTATAATTCCCTGGCTCTTGCATTTCCCCTTTCTGAAGACAAACATTATACTTCTTATTTTCCTAACCTTACTGTAATTCATCCATCTCCCACAATTTCACAATAAATACATTTGAAAAATAATGGTCCAAGAGTGCCTCCCCTTTTACCCCCCAAGGAAATGCCAGCTCTTCTTCTTGCCTTTCCAAATGGCATACTGTAAGAGCTCATCCACTAAGTTTACAGAAATGCATGCTCTTGAAGTTCACTTTCCCTATATAAGTGTTCTAAGTTTTTAAGAAAATACACTGCTTCATGACTGCTCTCAGATAAGCTGTCTCCTGCCTTCCCCTCTTAGCTTTACTTATGTTCTCCACCTTCTCTATGAAAAATACCCATCTTCAGTGCTTTCCAAGAATTTGTCGGCCATTATGTCTTTGTAACAATGCCTGTTCCTATCCCTTTCTCAAAGGATGCACACAATCCAAATAAACCATATTGAGTCATTCTGCTAGTTGCTCACAAGAAACATTCTTCACTCATCTGGCCTGGGAGTCTTTAATGAAGAGAAGAGAGCACCTGCTTTCTCCTCCTCTATCATCACTCAGATAATTCCAGCAAATATAATTCTTCTATGATCTGGAGCTCAGAGTGAAGGTAGCAAAGATGTATACCTTCACTCTGAGCTCCAAATGTGTCTGTGACATCAGATATGGAATTTCAGTGGTTTTAGGTATCTGCAAAATAGCACAGGGGTCTTTTAATATTGTTAAAATATTGGTTTAGTAAGAGTATTTAATATAATATTTTAGTATTATACCAAATCCAAAAAGGTAATTTTAATAAATAGTGAATATCATCCTAACCAGAACTATCAATTAAACAGACATAGTCAATTCTTTAAGTCTTATATCTCAGTTCCAATAAAATTACTTAAAGTGATTATACTGACTGTGTGTGGATACAAATGAATGTTTGCCGAAGTGTGTGCAAATACATGCACAGGTGAAAAAAATCCCAAGAAAAACGCATTTGTTTATGGAGGACTTCTGAAAAGTGACACTTCAGGTATCTGCTCCATGTTATTCAAAGTTTTTAATGAGAATAGTTAATTTATCAGTAAAATGATTAAGCAACGCTGAAATACCAGAATAAAAATGAAAGACAAATGGTAAATTCAAAACCCATCAGAAATAAGCAATTATTTGCCAAACAGAAAAATTCAGAATGTTTCAGAAACAAAATACATTGCTGTGATTCTGAGTGTGTTTTGCAAATATTGGGGATAATTAAATATTGTATCTATTTAAAAAGTGCTGTTCAAAACAACAAACATATGACCCCAATGCATCCTGCAAAAAACAGCAGGACAAGATGCAGGAAGCTGGAAAAGCCCGGTGGTACAGCAATGAGAGGCTTGAACATGGACATCCCTTACCTTTTGAGGGGGTATGAAGATTAAGGATGGGGTACTGAGTCTCTGCTTTCTCCCTTGAAGGAATAAACTCAATCCCCAGAATTCCCCTGATGGGTGAATTCACAGAAAACACACAGGCGTCACTCTTCTACATGGATTGCCTGCGGTAAGGGAAAATGGGGCTTTGTAACGGCGTATCACCCTATAAATTCCTACAGTGTGTATTTTTTGTCAGAATAGATTCATTCATGCTAGTGATACAGATTGCTTATTGGACAAGCTGCTATTCAGAAAAATTAAATGTTCAACAATACAAATACTACTTACAATAAGAAACGGAACTCTCAATATGGTTGAGTATTTCTCACATACTGGTAAATTGGTATAGATGTGTTGTAAAACAGCAGGTACGTTCACAGTGTTTTCAAGTCTTGTGGATTTTTACTTTTTTGGAACTTGAAATATATACCTTTTTTGATGTGTAAATAATAATTTTTGTCCTCAGAGCAAGAGAATACAATGAAATACATATGAATATGACAGAAGTCAATAAATCATGTGTGGCATTAAGACAAAAAGGAAATGACTGTTCACCATCTCTGATACAAGACATTTAAGAGAACAGAACACAACTTTCTTACTTGCTGCATTTTCTTTGTCTGAGGTGTTACAAGTCTTTCCTTGCCCAAGATATTTCTCACTGAGATAGTAAAGTAAATGGGCAGCACATAATTTCAGAGTTCATCTGAGCAATTCTATCAGGGTACAGTACCCGAACTATGAACTCCTAACTTAACTTGAACGGTATACAAGAAGTGGTATTCACCAACTTGTTATTTTCCTTTTTTTGCTCTACAAGCATCTGTTCTCATTTTCTCTTTTGTACAAAGCAACATGTCTCCAAGTTCACATGGTTTTCAAAATCTGAAATGAGCTACTTAGCTAGAATAATTCTGAAGATACTTACAAAGTTGCAGAGCATGTATATTCTAATACGTAAGAATTATTATAAAGTCATTGTTGACGTAAGCTTTAATATTAATATAATCTGATAGATTCTATATCTCAAGCTAAATAATAAAAATTGTAATGTTCTGGATCAAGTAGTTGTAACAGGAAGGATTATTCCAATTAGAAAATTTCTGCAAATAAAAAGAATAAAATACAAATATTGTATTTTATTTGAATGAAGTTGCCAGTGTGCTCACTTTTATAAAAAACAGAGCACTATTTGCCGTTGCAGATGAAAGAACTATTTTATATTGAGTGGGAAGATAATCACAGAGTTTAAAAATCAAAATAGTCTTCTGATATGACATAATGCTAACTAGAGACAAAATGAGAAAATGGTATGACTGACATGTTGTCTCATTGAAAGATAATTGTAGCATAGAACTTCAACATATGTTAACATTCTGCTATTGTTAATTGAGCATCAAGGGAAGCTATATACAGCAAAGGAATACTACAACAAGATCAAGAAATAAATTTTATAAGGATTCGCAGATTCTATATCATTAATAATTCATAAATTAACTATGTGGTATAATTTTAAACAAAATTCTTGTGAAAAAATTATTAATAACACCTATAAGTGCCTTATGCAATAATAGAAAACATGACAACTTTTATTTTAAAAACTCCTGCTGTGCACCAATCTGAGTTAACAAATTTTATTTCTGGCCTCTGAATTTCAAGTTCTTAAATCCTACTTCCTTTGTTCCTTCCCTAATTACGTACTGCTTTTGTTTTGTTTTTTACCAACACTAAATCAGAATGGAAGAATTGCTCTGCATGTGTTATTTGTTTCCATGTACATATGGGTATATGTAACACACCATGACAAATAACACATGCAGAGCAATTTATATGGATCCATGTATGTAACACACCATGAAATATAACACGTCCGTATATGTTATCCTTTTTTGTGACAGTCTGACATTTGCTGAATTGTTTTCGGTTTTGATCTACTTTAACTGAGATCTTTTTCTACAGATTGTTGCTTAATTGGTCATTTCATATCCTACATTCATGCAACTGGTTACTTTTGTCTGAGTATAAAACCTTCTGTCTATGCTGAATGTATTCTGCTTATTTCTGAAAGCCTGTCAATAGTCTCTGACAGTCTCTGTTCTGTGAGAGCCAATTTAATCCATTAGTGGTAGAAAACTCCAGAAAAACAAGTAAATAAACCCAGAAGCCTTCCTACCTATTCAACGAGTTAAACTGATCTAGAGAGTCTAAAAAATGCCAAAATCAAACAAAGGCGAGGACGTTCTGCAGCCAAGAACAGGGAGAGGGAAGTGAGATCACTACTTTCCAGCAACATCAAGCTGTTATGTCAGCTGTCCAGGAAACACAAGCTTTAGTATCATCTTGAAATTTATCGTTCCAAGTCATTAATGACAATAATAAATAATACTAGATCCAGGTGAGAACTGTAGGAAACAGGCAAAACAAAAAACTGTGTCCTGAAATGTATATGGGTCTTAATACTTGAGCTTGCCTCTGTGGCATGAAGACTAAAGAAGACCTAAAGTTAGTTTTCAACATCTTATTACAAAATCTGCTGTTAAGAAGTAACACTGGCAATGCTCTTTTTTTTTTTTTTCCAAAATAATTTATATTTTTATTTAAATCCTGCACTATTCTCCGATGTAAAATAAACATATCCTAGTGAGAATGACACTTAAAGCACCCTTTGGATCCTCAGTGGCTCTTGTGTTCGGGGTCACAGGAGAGGACACATCACAAAAACAGAAACTGTTGATAATTCCACAAAAATAGCTTGGTGCACTTTCACTTATCTGGCTACCATGACAAAGGTTGGCATGTTTTGTGGAAAATACCATGCCATGTATTGTTTTCACACTGACAAATCTTCCAGAAATAGTGCTGCTTGTGAATTACGATTCTTTAATGTACTAATGTAGAGAGGTTGTCTATGGAAGCCCTGTTGCAAATGCAATTTCCATTTTGCTGCCCCTGGAGGGTTCAGATGAAGTTCACAAGTACATAGACAATCATCTTGCTAGAATGAAGAATGTTATTCCTGCACCCTTAAGACAGAAAAATCTGAAGAGTTCTGAATCTCCTCTGGGTGTCACAATGTCCCTTTCCTCTCCCCCAGAGGTAGTCACAGGGAAAGGAAAGATGGCACTAAACCCAAGTGTCAGCACTCCTGAGCTGCAAGGATTACACAAACTCCTCAAGTGAAGCAGCTATGTAGAATTTAGGCACTTTGAGGAATGAAAGATTCAAGAAGTGCCAGGCAGGAAGAAAATTTGCCTGGATAGGCTTGAAGGGTTTGCTTTGTTTTGTTAATTTAAAAATTATTCAGAAACACATTCATGTATCATGTGATCCAAACAAAACAACTCTGTCAAGCTCCACATTATGAAAGTGCATAAACTTACTACAAAATGTTAGATAGAATTAAAAATAAACATGCATAGTCACTAACTTACTCAAAAAAACTTTCCTTTAATGACATTTTGAGTTCAGTCTTTTTACTATGAGTCGGTTTCTACTACACATGTTGATGCGTAGGAAGAACCAGCTGCGATGTTCACAACTGATTTTGTTGCATATCACCAGGTTTTCAAGGAACAAGTATGCAGAAAATATCAGAGGTTCTATTAGTGTTGCTACCAAAAATTCAAACTTGATGAGAGATGTGGAACAGAAGCAGACTTTTCCTGAAGTTTAAAAAGTCTGACACACTTGATGACATACAAGTAGTCTTGATAGACTGAAATAATGGAAACAGGGAGGCAATGTTACCTCTGCCAGTCAATGCAAGCTACTGAACCTTAGGCTGCCTTGTTCTTCAGTAACACTATTTGTAAATGTTCTTTCCTTCTATAAATTCCTGTGGCTCTGAACTTCACCAAAAAATGGAGGAAAACAATCTTATTGCCAAATACAGTATTGCCACACAAACTTATCTCAGCAACCTATTTCAGAGGAATTTGGGACTTTTGAGAGGCTCCTACTCCTTTCACTGGAAAAGAAAAATCTAGTGTTTTCTCTTGAATAAAGGATTTACCATGACACCAGTGTTGCAACAGCCTTCTTACCTGAAGTGCAAGAGGCTTCCACCTCACATTCTTCAGAAGGGCAGGAGCAGAAACCAGGGTATTCTGAGGACGTTTTTTCAAGGTTAAAATCACTCCATTTGGGTCTTCCCGCAATGCATTTACTAGATTCTTTAACTGCCAGCCAACCTAAGGAAAAATTCCATAGTTTATTTTTGAAAGCTTTCTGTTTAACTTTAAATGTGAAGGAAGTCTTCTATTAACTGAAAAGGTCTGCTACAGCCTACTCTTCACAAACATAAGCATTTTTTATAAACTGTGTCTGATTACTTCTGTTGGACTGAAATGATGCTGCTGAAGCTGGATTTTTTTTTTTTAGCTATGTTTCTCAGCAAAATAAGGCATAAGTGAACACTGTCTCCCTTTTAATAATTTGTGAGATCACTGTACAATTTAAATCAAATGATGAGGACTAGCAGTCATGAAATAATTTTAATCTGGATCCATAGTTGAAACATTGACTGATATAGCAACATATGCATCATATATGTAACAGCTTTAAGATCCTAACTGAAGATAAATGATCATTTACTTGGTTTAGCTATACAGCTCCTGGGTAGAGCTGAATAATTCAAGTTGCTATAAATTGTAAACATAACCATAAAAAAGAACATCACTAGTACTGAAATGGTTTTATATGTGCCTCTCACAAAAAGCTACTTAGAGACATTTCTTAATCTTCTTGATTATTTAAATATGAATTTACCATGAACTGTTTATACGTGAAAACAGAAAATGTATTTTTATGGTTGGTTTTTTTTTTAAATGAAAGTTTACACTATCCTGTTATCCTAAATGGTTGAAGAGGTTTTAAAACTGAATAATAATATAGATGACAGTATATAAAATTGTTTATGATAAAAGTAGTTTCTTACACATTTAAGTGCTGCTGAATTTCTATCCATATTTCCACAGGCACACGAGAAGAAAAAAAAAAGGGTATCAAAACAGTCAGATATGTAAATTCAGAACTGAAAGTGAAATTCATAGAAGTTCAAATTTTTCTAAACCTAAACCAATCTTTCTTCCAAGTTACACCACTGAAATCAGTGGAATTGTACTAGTTTGAATAAGAGAATAAATTTGGCTCCATTCAGCAGTCCTTTTGCCCTTTCTATATGCAACTGATGTATTAGCTTGTTCATCATGAATAAAATAAGAAATTCCTGCCACTTAGCACTTCACAGTGAATTATCATTGAAGTTGGTTTGCCCAATTTCCCAAGTAACACTATTATTGAAGAAGTTTCTTTAATATTACAGTCTCAAAAAATGTATCTGATGTAATACCCAAATTAGTACTGGCAGACAGAAATATATTGCAATGCTTATAGGATTTGCTAACATTCACTTCTAAAGCTTGTATTTTTTGTCTATATACTTGTGACCTGATCTAGATAGCCAGACTTACACCACAAATTTTGAAATTTGTCTCTCTCCCACTGGCATCAGAAAAATGGTACGACTAAAACAGACTCTTAGTTACTCACACCTAACCTTAGCCCTGGTTCCCAAGGGCTAAGCTATTGCCTCCATTTAGTCTCATCTTGTTATTTTCAGGAAGTAAGCCAAGGATCTTGCTGAAGTAACTCAAATTACAAAAACAAGCCTACCTAGAAAGGAATTACCGGAAAGAGTAACCACGTGCAAGTGACAATTAGGTTCACATTCAGCTCTGGGAAACAACAAGGCATGCATGAGTATTTATAGGGAGAACTTTGGAGGATTTTCGTAGCCTTGCTTATTTGCACCTTCTCCTATTACACATGATTTCTAGATTTGCCACTCAAGGAAAGTGAATAGGTGCAGGATAGACTCTCCGCTTACCCTTTTTTAATATTGCATCCTTTTTAAAATATTACTTAAGTGAGTCAGGTTTTAATTTGAACACTGATGGTTACTTCCTACCCACACTTCTGCTAATCAAAGCAGTATGGATCTTGCACAGAATATTTTTTCAAAAGTCAATTTCTTTTACAGAAAAGCTGAGCTCCCAGCACCTCTAAAAGTGCCTGTATTAGACTCTTCCCTCCATTTTCTATTCCAAACATGGCAGATTTTTACAGTAGCAATAAATGACCATAGTAAAGACCTGTCTTAAGTGTTACAACTACCACAACTCTCAAGCCCTAGTGTCAAGCTGATCTGTACTGAACAGGAATTAGAATGCTGTGTTCGTACAGCAGTTCCCCAGGCACAACCTTACTGAGGTCAAATTGCAGCAGCCTTGAAGTGAACATTTAAGAATGAAAAGCTTCAGGAATACAAGAGCAGTAACTGTAGAAGTATATGCAAGCATTAAGTGCCGTTATATTTGCTATGCTTTTTGACTACTTTGACCTGTCAGAGTTCACTATAACACTTTAGTCATCATTGCTCTTCTGACCAAAATGTGTATTCCCACTGCTATTAAAAAACAAGAAAAAAAAAAAAGATTTAGGTGTTCAGAATCAGAGCAGTCTACATATATCACCTATTATGTCAGGTATGGTTTATAATTACTTCCTGTTAGAGCATAATTACACATGAAGGTGGACGGAAAATAATAAAGGCAACCTGGAATTGATTTCAGTTCAAATATTCTTGAAAGGGCCGAAGAGAAGTTAACATATAAACTGTAAGGTTCAAGCCTGTCTCCACAGTGGGCTGAAGCCGGGATCCCAAATGTGAACATTTGGCTTGGAAAGAACTGCCAT
The DNA here is from genome assembly GCF_000690835.1 of Fulmarus glacialis. NCBI lineage: Eukaryota > Metazoa > Chordata > Aves > Procellariiformes > Procellariidae > Fulmarus > Fulmarus glacialis. The sequence continues at coordinate 81,828 of NW_009216359.1, forward strand.
ATGTGTCGTAATTCTAAAAAGGATTTTAATAGCTTTTTAAAGTTCTATTCTATTTTTAATGTTGCTTTCTATTGAAAACTTTCTAAAAATGCACTGGCCACAGGAAACCAGAAAATGGTAGTAATTATAAACAGGCCACAGCCAAACAAATGCAAATATGTCAACTTGCATTCCATACGAACTCTTCTAGTTAGTGCTTTGTTTATAAAATTACAGAGTCTCTCTCTCTATATATTTTTACTCAATTATAGAATTAAAAATGAACTAATTTTGATTTTTATAGATTGATGCAATTTTCAGAATGCTGAAATCTTTAGAGTTCCATGAGCTCCTTTTAGAAAAGAATGATAAATAATTAAGTTAATGATAAATTATTCCAATGAGAACTTTAATGACAAAACCATTAAATACCAAGATCTATTAGAGAACAGTCTGCAGTCATTACTACTAGGTTATGATAAAATGCTCTTAGGAATTTGGACATGTTATTATAAATTGTATTACTAAAAATATCTTTGAAAAATAGAACTCATTACAGTGGATTAAAAATCTTAGTTGAAAACCAGTCCTTGAGACAGATTTTGACATTTATTCTTAAAGAATCAGTCTTTAATAGCAATTATTACCTTCTAGCTATGGTAAGATGTATTCAGCAAAAGGGTATTTTGCTCCTTTAAGATACATTCAGTTAATCAGATTCTACAGTAAGGGTTAAGATATTTCACTCAGTAATGAAAGTTAACATTAAAATTAGACTAATGAAAGAAAAACAACCCTAGTGTGATACTTTATTTTCCTGAATAAATGAAATTGGAGCAATTAGGATACCCATTACATTCAAATGGTAAAATTTGAATAAAATTTTACAAAAATTTAGATTTTTTTTTTGATAAAAAACAAATTCAGGAAGACATTATTATGTTGTTCTGCACAGCATAGTAAAACTCTAATGGTGCACTGTTCTCTGCTAAACATATTTGCATACTGAAATACAGTGCACTATTTTTTATCTCTTTATAAGATGGGCCTACAAAACCTACAATGTGGAAAGCCACATGCCTGCTGTTGTCTTACTTTATAACTCAAAGGACAAACAAAATTCAGTCAGATGCCAGCAATGAGAATTGCTACTACAGTGATACACACAGAGTTTGTAAAAAGGTTAGAATTACCAAAACTTTGATATGTACTGGCTTAAAATGATTGATTTCTTAATTTCAGCCAATTTTTTTTTTTTTTTAAATTTAGATGCTAAATATGGAAGAAACCTAGAAGACTGCAAACCAAGTAACTGAAAATGGTAAGAGGTAGGCAGAAGTTTAAGATTTTGGTGGTTTACACTTAGATCGCTCTAATCAATAATTTTTATTGGTTTGTACATCCTCAGTCTGGAAAGAAGTGCTTCAGGGGAAAAATTATGTCTTACTGTCTATGCTAAAGATTTGTTAGTTTTCTCATAGAAAGTACAAGCCAGCTAATTAGTGGAAACTGCAAAAATATAGTAACTTTAAAAATAATAGTTCCAAAAATATTAATCCCTGCAATACTGAATTTCTTTACCATAAAAGTATAATGATTTAAATATCCACAATGCTGTAGTAATTTTCCATACCTAAACCTGATAATTTTGTAGCTGGGACTGCATAACCAATATGTTCAGAAAAACATAACTCACTTTCATTAACCTACAGTAAACTAGTTTGTTTTCTAGTTCTCCAATATCTTCTTTAGAGTCTCCCTATATTGACTTTGTTCCTTCTCATTTAGAAGATCTACATTTGTATGAATGGCATTTGGAATGCATACTACCTGTGCTGGTTTTGGCTCGACAGAGTTAATTTTCTCCATAGTAGCTAATATGGGGCTATGTTTTGGATTTCACTGAAAACCGTGTTGATAATACAGGGATGCTTTCGTTATTGCTGAGCAGTTCTTACACAGAGTCTGGGCCTTTTCTACTCCTCACCCCACCCCACCAGTGAGGAGGCTGGGGGCGCACAAGAAGTTGGGAGGGGACACAGCCAGGACAGCTGACCCCAACTGACCAAAGGGATATTCCATACCATATGATGTCATGCTCAGTATATAAGGCTGGGGGAAGAAGAAGGAAGGGGGGGACGCTCGGAGTGGTGGCGTTCATCTTCCCAAGTAATCGTTATGCGTGATGGAGCCCTGCTTTCCTGGAGATGGCTGAACACCTGCGTGCCGATGGGAAGTAGTGAATGAATTCCTTGTTTTGCTTTGCTTGTGCACGGCTTTTGCTTTACCTATTAAATTGTCTTTATCTCAACCCACGAGTTTTCTCACTTTTACTCGTCCGATTCTCTCCCCCATCGCACCGGGGGGGGAGTGAGCGAGCGGCTGTGTGGTGCTTAGTTGCCGGCTGGGGTTAAACCATAACACTACCAGCAATAGAGATTTTGGCTTTTTTATAAATCCAAAATCTGCTCATGCTGGACAAGCACCTTTTCTCCTTTTTTAAAATAAAGGCTACTTGGCCAGTGATGACTCACTGAGGATCTGTATGAAAAACAAACTAATACAAAAAATTCTTAATGTTACAGACATACACAAAAAAAAAAAAGACTGAAGAAAACAGAAACCGGTGCATTTGTGGATGACTGCACGGGCATTAAGTGCATGATATATTTGTCTATCAAAAGGAACTGAAAAAACAGCTGGACTGTTGAACATGATGGCGCTTATCAAAGGATTCCAGTAGTCAAAACCGCCACAACAGTTATTCACCTCCAATTTCTTCAAAACACATTATACATATTTGTTACGGTACAAATTTAGAAGACACAGCTCAGATAGTGGAACTAGGAGTGCATAGTGGATAGAATACCTATATTCCTTTCTCTGCTTTTCCTGAAAATTCTGGGGATAAAGCAGAAGTGTGGTTCCTCAGTTCCTTCACTGCCTTATCAAACCCTAAACATCTATCAGGACTCTGAAGAATGACAAAGTTCTAAGAAATACAAAAATACAAAGTGCACCTCCCAGAAGGAAGGTAGGTTACACCTTAATTTGTCTGTGAGACTTGTGCATATTCTACTTGCAGTATCGTATGCCAGCTTTAATGTTACCTCGATGGAGAGAGACAGAGCATTAACTAAACAGGAATTTAAGAACTACCTTGTCAGGCATTTGATCTGGAAATTAATTGTATAGAATATTTTCTAAATATTTAGAACATACTATATTGCACACCACCTGAAAACAAGTAGTTCTGCTTTGACTGCAGTAACCCTTATATGAACCAGGACAGATGTTTCCCCTCAAGGCTCTTCAAATATATAAGCAAAGCCATCTGGATACTTACTTGAACCTCAAGAGTATGACCTCTCTTCATATTTGCATTAAAAAAAAAAAGGCAGCTTGTGTAAACTCAACTTTTTGTTAAGGAAACAGACTATCATCCTTCTGTATTTTAAGTCTATAATTCACTTTGCCTCATTAAGGAATTAATCAAGGGAATTGGTTTGATTAACATGGAAATCAGAAATTATTAGACAAAAATGTGCTGGAAGATCATAAGACTACTTTCTGTCACTGAATGGGAAGCCCGTCATTAACACCTGTAGCTGATTCACTCTTCTTATTAATATCCTAACTGTTACTAACAATAACTGATAATGGAAAAACAAATGTTTTCCCATGATCTTACATAGTTATTTTCATTAACCAATGGAGAAATACAGCAAGATTCCAAGAAGATGCAAGATCTGCTACTGGAAGACATGCATTACTAAGCCTTTTGGAAAGGCAGAATCCTGAGAATAAGTAACGTGGCAATTTGTTTGGAAACAGAATGACATCTTTTGGGGGAAGAAGTGGTAATTCTTATGACATCATTTTTCTTTCCTTTTCCTACTTGTATTTCACAACACACAGTGTGCTGAAACATAGATGGTGTGACCTGGCATTAAATTTACAGATTTACCTCCATCTAAAGTGAACTCTTATTAAGACTCATATTTACAATTCAACAAACATACACCAAGGATATTAATTCAATAAATATCTTAACACCAATAAATTAGTGCCAAAATTATTTCATTGTGCCAGGGCTCTTGACACACTTTAAAATATGTAATTTGACAATGAACAGTATGAAAGGGTATTAGGCTGCTGATCGTGTATTTAGAATCATAGCATAGTTTGGGTTGGAAGGGACCTTTAAAGGTCATCTAGTCCAACGCCCCTGCAATGATCAGGGACATCTTCAACTACACCAGGTTGCTCAGAGCCCTGTCTAAGACTTAGAGGGCTGGGTTAACCAAATTGAAATCCTTAAAAAAATTCTTTGCATATGAGACAGATGATACATTTTCTTTTTTACCCATTACATTTTTTTTAATGTTCATATGTAACTTCACACCTTTGATGACTGTAAATGACCTGAACATCACACAGTATTTCAGACAAGATATTACCAATGTCAAGACAACGGCATTAAAACTCTCTTTCTCCTGGAAACATGTTCCTGATTAATTCCAAGTTCATCTTTGCCATTTTCAGTCACATCACCTCTATGGCGCTCAGTTGATTCGGGATTAATTACTACATACTGACTTCTGGAGTCTTGCCAGTTGCTCCTGAGTAACACCTAGCTTTCAACAGGAATTACTAAAAGCATTATTATTGCTCTCTGTCCTACTAAATGACCTTCAAATTCTAATCCTCAAAAAAAAAAAAAAAGTTTTCAGTTTTCTGAAAAGTCAGTTTCCCCTAGTTTATCAAACACCTTTCTATACAGAAGTAGATAAAATATTTTACAGATGGTCAGGCAGCTAGATCAATACTTGTTTGGATCTGCATTGTTTCTGTTTGAAAAATTATCAAACGTAGAACATTAACACAATTTAATTTTCATAAATTTCACCTAACATGCCATTTTCCTTCATGTCTTTAGTTATGCTTTCCTCTCTAAATCACCTGCAAAATCTTGCGAAGTATTGAGTAGTAAATTTTGCCTTCTTACTTTTCTCCAGCATACAATGTTATCCTAAAGCAGACAATTCATTAAAAATCCCTGCAATTGAAAGTTTCAGTCTCTTCAGTAAACTGAGATGTAGATGATTTGGCATTAAATTATCCAACTTTGCTTCCATCTGGAACATGTTTATACCTATATATTTGTTATGACTGGTTTTCTCCTCTTTGCTCTGTGTTCGATACTATCCTTGTTATGGAAAATAGAAAGAAACAAGTGTTTCTTGGCTAGTGACTATCTTAGCTTTAATTTTACCCTATTTTCACTGCATGACAGTCCCAATTCTCTGACTAAAGAATCATGTCCCGTACATAAAACAACTTTAAAAAAAAGACAGTATGAAATTTACTATTTCAAATAAGCAGCAGAAAATATACTATCCACGGAACCTAAGGTGTAATTATTAATTTTGCAAACAAATAAATGTATGGTGGCATATTCAGCACTTCTGTATAATTTTATAACAGAGGAAGTAAAAATCTACAAGGCACTGGCAGAACACTATTGCCTGTTGTTACTGTAGGGAGTGTGGCAGTAATTTAGAATGTATAACTTAAAGTTTCTTATGCTGGTTTGTTAAAATCTAGTAAGCAAGAAGGACAAGCAGAAAAGCAAATAAGGAAATTGGATAATGACTAAATGATCTTATTAGCCAGTGGTGAATTGACTGATGTAATTAATTTCTTGCCTAAAGTAGTATTAATTTTTCTTTGATCTTTATAATTGTATTACAGAGTGTTCTTTGGTTAGACCAGATTCCATGTAGTAAGTCTTTCATTTCTAACTCCTTCAATTGTTGCATTATATAATTTGTAAGTTGCTTTCCTTTGATACTTTCTGAACTCTGTTCTTTTTTTTTTAACTTTCAACTACATTGAAAAGTTATTTGAAAAGTAAAGTAAACAAGTGGTCTTGTTTTGTTAATATTTTTAACATATTTGTTAATATAACTGGTTTCAGGAAAAAAAAAGTATGAATATAGCTACCTCCTAGCTCCCTGATATTTCTTACTTGATACAGATAATGCTTTATATAAAATGAGTATATTAATTGTAGGTAATAATTTTGAAAACATACAGCCAAAATATTCTAGTCACATCAATCCCCAAGTGCTTAATTCCACACATCCAGCAATTCAACATTGTCAGCATACTTAACCCTCTGCTATAGCTATACAACTCCAGAGAAGTGCCTCCAGGATTAGAAATGTTACCTGTGCTGACTCCACTCAAATGTGGGGACAGTACAACTATTTCCAAGTCTACATCTTCTTAAACCTGTTTAAAAGCTTACTCCCACAGTTTCAAAACAGAGAATGATTCTTCTCTTTAAAATGGACTTCCTGACAGAAAGAGTCAAACTTAAATTTAAATTAACGTTTTTGTTTTTAAAGGAAAAAATCATATGAAGGTGTCCTCTTAGTTTCATTTTTGCCTATGTATGAATGAAAAATGAATACAAGCCTTTTAAAAAGAGTAAACAGCTAGCTGGTAATGGCTACATTAATGTAGTCTCATTTGTACTATTTTAGCACAGCAGTACTGCCCTACCCATGAATGAATGCTTTCACTGTACAGCTCTGTAACTCAATGTTAAATATGCAAAGTATTACAGCTGGGTATTTAAAGAGGTTGTTGAGGAGGGTCATGCATTAGGATGACAAACTGGAAGTGCTCAAATTATCTAGCTTACCAAAAAAAAGTGAAGAGGTAATTTGATTGCATCCTGAAAATACCTAAATGAGAAACCTGCTCTCCAGTCTAATAGATAAAAATATATCAAGATCAAAGGACTGAAGCTTGTGTCAGGCAAATGTAGACTACAAACAAAATGACTTTTTTTTTCCCCAGCAATGAGAATAATTAACTACCAGAACAATTTATTACAGGTTGTGGGAACATCAATGAAAGTTTTAAAACTCAAATGATGTTATGAAACAATGAATATGAATTTATCTAGAAGATACATTGGCCTAGTTCAGTCAAAATCAGATTAAGTGATGCCAGTAGTCAGTTATAGGATTGGAATCTATTAAGAGATCCATACTTTCTCTAATCAGGAAAGTATTTTCACTAGTGGCAATACAAAATTACTATATCTAATCATCTTCAGAACAGATTCTTTCAAAACACGTGTTGAACAGGATTTAGCGAGGGGTTCTAGCGAGGACTCTGTGCAGGCACAAACCCATGCTCCTCTACTTGATGAGCAACAGTTTACAGCTCTGGAAAACCTGTAAGACCACCAACATATGCAAGCCTTTCTTTTGTAAGGTTACTCAACTGCCCCTCCCAGTCATTCATTTCAAATGGGTTACACCTCATTTTATGAGCTGGTCTTGCTAGTATTAAAATATTGATTACATGGAAATTTAATGATCTGTTGCTTTTGAATTATTCTAGTCCACTAATGGAAATAATGGTAATTGTAAGCTTGATATTGATCATCACAACTTATGATAATTTGTGTGAAGAAGAAACACAGCTAAGTGTAGTTTGCAGCAAGACGTACCAGAAGTGACTTGACTTAAAGGGCACACTTGAAGATCAGAAGGATACTTAAAACATTAAAGCTTCCAATCCATGAAGGGAAGAGGGTTGGACATGTACCGCCGAAACATGCAAAAGCGCAATATTTGAGTCTGACTTTCCAAAGTCACAGTGAAGACAGAATGAGACTTTCCCAGCCATTTCAAAGGAAGAATAAATTTTGAAAGAAACAGCTTGCCATTTATCTCTTTTCTTAGCTTGTTATAAACTTCAGAATGAATAATTAATAGCGGGGTTTTTTAGAAAAAGGTATTTTATGTCACTTGACTCAGCTGTTGGTTCTGTGCCCTTAGCAAGAAAGGGATTACAAGTATCAAACACCTTGGGCCTGTTGTAGTAACACACATGGGAAGAACTGCTATCCGGAAAGCCAATTCTTGACTAGTTGAATGAGGGAATTTCACCTATGGGAGTAAAGATTAAATCAGGTCTGTCACTTGAAGAGTATGTTTGATGGAGAAAGCCAGTCTAATACATATTTCAACTTGTAACTATGACAACTCATAGAACCTCTGTAACATAGAGAAGAGCTGCATATTGCATTAACATTTAAAGTGTAAATGAATAAGTTATACTTCTTTTCAAGAGAAAATATTTGCTCTCTAATCATAAGATTTTAATAGTCAGACTTTCATATTTCCACCTCACACAAATGACAGACAGAAAGAGATTTCTTAATTTTGCTGCTGCTGTGTTTGGAGATGGGGTTCAGCAAGACAAAGTTAAACGGCTAAATTATAAGCACTTTAGGAGGTTATCATCGTTGTTACAATGCTATTCATGCCTAATAAGTAATAAATACAAGTGTTCCTTTCACCTGTAGTTCCAGCAATACTGCTTCCATTCTTCTGCAACATACAATTTTTTTTTTTTTTTAAAAGGGACAGTCCCTATGACTTAAGATAGTACTGGGACAAAATTTGACTGCATTTTTTTCAGTAATCATCAACACTGGAACTAACATCAATTAGAAGGCAGCAGCTTGTGTCATCACAAAATAGGGAGAAAAATATAATCATTCAACCTTGGGTGAGGCTCCAACAGGCTTTTTTTAGGCACTATGATAGGCTTTTAGAGCTCAACTACAAATAATTTAATCTAAAAAAAATATTATTAATTCTTCAGTGAAGTCACATGTGTTTTAAGTCAGGATACAATTCTATGAATGCTGCAGAAACATATTATTCCTGCATTTCTACATAAAACGAAATGTAGTTTTATGTACACGCAGTTACACAATACAACATAGAGCTGTGAAAGAAATGCAATGGTAGGCACGTTTAAATGTACGCAAATCATGTACTACAATACCTTAAGGCTCAGCATACACTTGTGCATACACATGCTTATGTGATTTTAAATAGATTAATAGTTTTGCTAACTTTATAAAACTGCTCATCTGTTTAAAAATAAATACGCATGCAAGAATGCACAAAAGCAAAATCTGACAGATTTCTATCAACACTTTGATTGTCTTTACGTTTTTTCTCCCCCAACAGATTCAGAATTTACAGCTGTTACAGCACTTCTGCATTTTTAATCTGAACCCCGTATTAAACAGAATGCAAAATTCTGTTTAAGAGAAAAAATTCAACTAGTATAAACTGGCATATCCATAATGAGAACTCTAAGAACTTTAATGAAATATTCCAGCACCTCCTTATAGAAAGAGAATGATGTTGAACAGTAGCTGTGGAAAAGGTAAATTTGGCTTAATCCTTCCGGGCAGGTCACTGACTCAACTTGTGCCTTTTCTTATTAAACATAAGCAGTGGTTATGATATTTTAAAACACATAAATAATAATCTAGTTTGGCAAAGTTACCTTCTAAGAAGAATTATTACCTTTTTAGCAGTGGGAATAGGCAAAGTCTGCAGAGCAGAATTTCCAAAATACTTACCACGGTTTGATGGTTGACCTGGATCACCTCATCACCAGCATGGATTTTCTTACACTGGTCAGCGGGAGACTGAGGACAAAAGGTAATAATTAACTTCACATGGGGGGTGTGGAGGGGGAAGGGAAGAGCAGGAATTAAAACAATGAATATTGAAGGAGGCAAGAAAGCTGTGCCCAAAGTAGTATTATTGTTATCAAATAACAGTAATTGGTCATATTTATAAAAACTGTATGTATAAGGAACTATGGTTTTTTCTGGTGATGAAGAGCCTTTTTGACTGGTTGAACTATTCTAGCTTCTTTACCTCTCTGTGGGTAGTATGAGCAGCCACAATCTTGTGGGAATACACCGAGTGAAATTACATTACGTAGAAGTAAATCTGTTAAGTGAACAAATACCGAGCTTACTGCATGGTCAGAGACAGGGCTGGACCAACCATGCGTGTAACAGAAAAGCAGGTCTCATAGTCCTTTATACAGCAGTTCTACTGCTTAAGTGCACTGAAGATACTCTGCAAATACACTACAGCTCCAGCACTTCCAAGACAGTACTAGATTAACCATCTGAACACAGAAAGTCATAATTTACAAATGGATAATGTCAATGATAGACTAGCTCTTTGAGAGATTTTTGTTATATAAATATACACACACACACACACTATTCCATATACACCATTCACAGAATTTTGGGATTGCTGAGCTGAAAAACTCCATTATCCTAAATATAGCTTCTTCTGAACACATTAAAATGGATTAAAACCCATTGAAAAGCTACTTGGACATTGTCAACTGCTATTTAGCAAACCATTTTTAAATGCTTCAGTTAAACCAGATCTTAAATCTGTAAGGTATGCAGGAGATCAGCAGTAATACTCAGGAATAGAGGATTGAGAATTCATGGCAACTTGGTTGCATTGTGCACTAGCTTACAAGGGTGTTCTACTGACACAGAGTACACCAACTTGAAATTCAAGAGAAAATAATCAGAAAAGAATTAAAAAGCTGAGACATCACCTTGAGAAATAAATCACAGTGGAAGTTAGCTATGAAGGAAGTAGACCAGCCAGAAGACTTGGACAAGGTTGAATGTTTACTCTACTTGTTAGATACGGAGTCAGAGAGAGGAGAGATCAGATTATCCCATCTCAAACAATGCAGAAACATTTAAAGCAAAATACTCTTTGAGTAACAGTTCAAGTTCCCTGACTGAGTAAGCAGACTGCTAAGAAAGGCAGAAAAAGAGTCATTTGCAGCTACAGAGAGTGGTCTAGCTCTAATACTGTTGTGAAGGAGAAAGGAATTATGTTATCAAAACTTAGTTCAGTTCCTGGATGTCTTTTGGAGCCAGCCTATAACATAAATTGCCCATGGCACAAGACCCAGGTACAAGTGCGAAGGCAGAAAAGATTTATCTGAATGAAAGGTGACTTGTAGAAACTTATATTCGTGACCTCACTGCGTATCAATCAAGGCTTCCAGGCAACAGGCAAGAGCTCTTCAGCTGGACAGTCTTCTTCACCAACCACAAATCCCACCCATCATTTCCATCCCTTTTTTGGATGGAGATTAAAAACATAAGATAAACAAATAAAAGGAACAAAGACAAGAGGAAACAATACAACAAGAACCCAAATTGCCACTGGGAAGAAAATGAGTGCAATTACTTCTGAATGAAATGCCAAAGAGACTCATCTATGAGGAGGTCAAATCACTCCCCAATAGTCAGCACCTGCTAACTAATCAATAGATTCTGCAGTCTACAGAGCTGCTGGAGAGTAGTAGGAGACATCATTAATTATTCAATCAGAAAAAACCAAGCCAATAGGGCAAATAGCCAATATTTGACACAGCGATTCCAAGTGTGTTATAGGTGCTATTCCAAGCATAGCTTTTACCTTCAGCCTACTGCTTGCTTATCATTCCTAACCTTGCTCTGCCCAACCTCCCCATCACAAGCTATGTTCCAATGCCTCACATGCTTGATCTCTGCTTGTTCTTCCATAAGGGCTTCTGTGTTTCCTGTAGCGGGGAGTCCAGCCCTTGAGCTAAACTACCTCGTCATTACAGCCAGATATCAACTCCTGCCATCTGAGTCCTTCTGCAGGCAAATAAACAGGATTCTACCTATATACTTTATAGGATGGTGTGACGAACTACCTGGCTCCAGTGTCACTTTCTCCTTCCAGTGGAAACTTGCAGAATTTTGGCAGACTGCTCTTTTGCACAGGACTAAACATGTAACAGAAAGATATTTCTAGAATTGAATGTGAATACAAACTAGATTGCTTTAAACAGTGAATGAAATGTAAGCAGGAAACTGAAGTAAATACCACCATTCTTAATGTTTAACTTCAGTCGACGTTAGAAAAGTAAAGGCCTGGTTCTTTCTCTTTTTAGCTCCTTTCCTGACTTTGATGAGGCTGAGCTACTAATTATCTTTCAAAATTAAACACGAGCTCTGAGGTCAATTATCCCTTCAAAAGGAATGAAAAATCAATTTGCTGAAATGCCAGAAATTAGTCTTTGAAGCTGGTTTATCTGCACATGTGATTACACTTTTAGCAAAAACAAAGAAGCAACTTCTTATGGTAGTGTCTTATCAAAAATGTTTGACATCTAAAGTTTAGTCAAAATAAAAATAAAAGTTTTAGTGGCTGGCAATTTAGTAACTCCTCTTGTGAGTTATATAAAATATATAAATATGTTCCCTACAAACTGCATTATCTTTCTAAAATGAATTAGAATTACAGTAAAAAAGTGGATTAATTATAGCATGAGTGATTCAATCTATGAACAAATTCTGTTGCGACATAATCAAGATGGATCATTCATAAGTTTCAGGACCCAAGATACACAGATAGTTATTTTAAAACTTCTAAATGCTGCCAATGGCATTAATACAAACAAGCAAATAAATTTTAAGTTTAATTTGCATTAGACTTGTCTTCAGAAATTGTGACACACAAATCATCAGGCTTTCCATGGATTTACACTGTCTAAAAACTGAGAGACAAAAACTGTATGATGCAATACTGTCTCAATATATATAAACCAAGCAGAACAAAATACCACATATGAAGCTCACTCATATGGGCCAGCATACCACTGATGTATGCCAGCAAATATTTACATCTTTGGCTAGCTGCACAGTGCTAATTTTATGTTCCTTGGGTGTCAGCATTACATAATTCCAATATTAGCTTTATAAAATCTGAACTTGTAATTTATCCAGCTATACACTGTTAAATAGATCCAAGACCGAATGAAAACAGTGTGACTAAAACACTATATGAAAAACAGAAGGGATGGGTCCTTTATGAAGTCTGTCATAGTAATTAGACTGCAGCAGTTGAAGTAAATTTTTTTTTTTTTTCAAATTCATAATTATGAATTACAAGTTAAGTAACAAGAAGGATATATAGAAGCTACTTCGTTATTCTTGTCACACTGTTTAGTTTTTCTGTGATCAGTCATACTGATTTATGTGCTGCAGTGTTTCTGTGTGGGTTCAGCTTTGCCTAACACTTCTGGGACTACAATGAAAATGATAATTAATACATTTTTCTTGGTCTTTTCTGTATTTTTACTACAGATGATGGAAAATATGAAAATACAATGGCACTTAAATCATCCTAATACAATTCTTTCAGGAATGGTTATTTTGATAAAAGAGCTTTTTATACATCCTCACACAATAGTCATTTGGATTGTGAACGAACTTGTTTTTTTAACCTTGTAAAATGACCCGTCCCCTTCCATTCATGTACGAAAATCTGTTTGCTCCTTTCCACAATTTCTCACTTCTTAGTGATAGTCCTGTCAGGAATTACTGCTAGCTTTGAAAACTTTCTGGTTTATCAAAGATTATTCTATAACCTGTCCGATATCGAATATAATATCTTAAGTTAACCTTCTCCATTACCAATGTCTTTAACATCTACCTATACTGCTGATATTGTAACTATTTTAAAATTTATTATTTTACAATCTATTTTACTGAATTGCTTAGACATGTAGAAGCTACTCATTTTCTATGAGTCAATCCTAGGACAGGCATCATCTCCAAAAGTCTAATTTTTCTAACACTCTTTTAAAATTAATTTGGTAATTAGAAAAAAAAAAACCAAACCCCAAAATTACTGTCCATTCTAAGAAGAAAACAAAGAACTCTTAGCAAGAAAGTATTCATTATCGTATGACAATATTTACTCACTGCATAAAGTAATCTGATTGTACATATTAAGGGCTGCTCAGATGACAACTACGCTTATCAGTGACTCTGCAATTTTGTGACTATTCTGGTCAATATAAACACCTGAGGCAGATATTTTTCCCTGTTATATTATTTCTACTGTTCTGATGACAGAAAAATACTACTTTTTTTTATATGAACCTGAACTGTCCTATGTTCTGAGAGATTTATCTAAAGTAGCGAACAAAAATTAAATACAACAGATTATATTATTTTAGACTAACAATCATGCTCTTATGTGAAAAAAATTTACTTAATATAAAGGAAAACACTTTTGTGCCAGAGAGAACATATACATAAACACTATTAGAAAGGTGTGTTGGAAGAACCATTGACGACAGAAGTTCAAGATTTTCATTTTATTATATTGTTAGTTCTTAGTCACTTCACAGATATTTTTTGATATCTGTTTTCAAGGGTTCCAAGTTTTTACAAAGGTAATATGATATATGTACAGAAAAGATAAAGAAAAAAAGGATTAATAAAAAGTGGCTTGATTTAAAGCAAGTTTTCGTATTACAAAATGCACTGCAGATATACAGAACATCCTTGTATGCATGATAAAAGTCTTTTAGAATAAAGAAGCTTACATTTTCAGTTGTTCCTGTGATTACGTGTAGTCCATCATATGTTGATTTGATATACATTCCCTGGAAAAAGAGCAAGAGAGGTAATTAATATTTGTAGGAAACAAATAAATGATGTTTGCATACTATTAAAATAGTATGTTTATTCCAGTTTAAGGACCGTAACATTTGAACAGACTGGAAGGAACCATGGTCAATTAACATTTGCAAATCTAAGTTAAACAAATATATATCAAGACCTATTATAAACAGCATAGTTTTCTCACTTAATGCTTTTTTTTATTCCAAACAAAGTTTTTGGACAGAATTCAACACTGAGCATCAGCATAAAAGCTCTTTCCTATTCAGTATTTGGAATATTTAACATGACCTCTTTTTATTACTAGTGACATAAAAGAAATATCAAAATCGAAACCACAAACTGGAATAGTCTTTAAACTTAAATGCCCCATCTTCAGAGAGTTACTGATTCAATAAAAATGAAACCATAGCCTGACTCAGAAAAGACATGAGCTAGTGCTCATATTGCCAATTTATGGAGAAAAATGGTGAACTAACAGGAGCTTTGTAATTAGTCCGGGAAGAATTCTGCTTCAAGGAAGCAATTGACAAGATACAGAGAGACAACCTAAGCAGGTATCTATCTAGCTGTACACACACACACACACACACAGAGCCTTAAATGTCAGTGAGACTCAATTGCTTGTACTCTTGCCTCTCAGGAGTAAGGTCATAGCTTCACATCTCTCCATGTAGTATGGTTATCCATCAAATTTTGAAATCTAATTAATCTAATTGGTACATTATACTGCTGATTCATTATCCTTTCAATAATTCTGCATCACCTTGTGCTGTCAAAATGGAAGTTTAGAGTCACCAGCAATACGAAAGAACATTTTGTTCACAGAAGCCAATTTCAAGATTCCTGAACACTAATGTAGATGTTCAGGCTAGGTGTTTACATATACACAGACACACACACACACACACACACACAAAAAATCTGTAAAAAATACTACAAAGGTAAGATCATATTGCTGTCTACAACTACCTAATTTAGAAGGCTATAGAGAAGATGGAGCCAAACTCTTTTTGAAAGTGCACAGTGGAAGGATGAGAAGCAAGGGACACAAGTTGGAACTCAGTTAAAAAAAAAGATGATGGGTTTTTTTCCCTTCAATTTTCCCATGAAGATGATAAAACACTGGAGCAGGTTGGCAAAGCTGTGGAATCTCTGTCTTGGAGATGATCAAAACTTGACTGGACGAGGGCCTGAGCAACCTGCTCTAGCTGGAGCTGTTTTGATTTTTCATCATGAGAAAATGTGACTTCTACCTTAATGTAAGCTAGTTCCATTTCATCAAGTTTTAACTTTTTTTAAATCTTAGAAGTAAAGACTGCTAAGGTCGCTTAACTCTGCTGCATAAGAAACTCCATTTTAGATTTTACTCACCACGACTACTTGTTCTCTTAAATGAGACTGCTTTATAAGTTATTTCATTTGTAAATAACAAAGATGTCCCAATTAAGTCTTGGAAGTCTTGAAATCACTTTCATAAAATATGATTAGTTGGAAGAAAGAAGTTTCTGGGGAGTCTTCCGCTATTTCCTTCTATACAGTTGGCTTAATTTTACCAGTGTTTGCTATTTTATTGTCTCTCAGTACCTTCAGCTGTTACTGACAAACATCTGATTTTCTTTCTCTTTGCCAACTGAAAGCCATAAACAAGAACACTAGATAATGAAAAACCCTGAAGGTTCTCTTTGAGAATGGGACATTGAGTCTCCATTAAAAATTTTAAATAGATATTTAAATCCATCTAGTATGTGTTGTGCTGGATTTCCACAGTGAATTTTTAGCCAGAATGTTACCCAACATTGCGGCATCCATCACAGAAGTAGACTTCAGTAACACATTTCCAGCCACACTTTTAATATCAAATTTAATATATCAGTTCTAACACCCTACTCGTTTTGACAAGATTAATTCCCCACTTAACATACAAACAGACTAAGATTTCTAAGGCCAAAACAGAACATAGTGCTCAACTTTTCACTAAATTTTATCACATATTTCTTCATAAAGTTCTTAGCCTCTCGTTAAGCTATGTGTATTTTTGGAAAAAATCAAATTACGATTTTACCTCTTAACATACGCCATCTGAGAGACATAAAAACTAACTAATCACTAAGAATTACCCTACATTTTGCTATCTGCTTTTTCATCTTAGCTATTAAACTTTAAGTACAAAAAATATAAAAATAAACAATTTTAGTGAATGACTCATAGCCTTCAAATTACCCTAGATAGAGCTTTCATCCTTGTTTTCCCAAAAGAAAAATAATGAAAGAGCCTGTTTCTTGTTGACCATTACAGTAGCACTGCACCTCCCTGACATATCTGTGTTACCTGAAAACCTTGAAAGGTTACATTCTAAGAAATATAAAAATGGTTATCTTCATTTTTTATTTTATATAATTCAGAATGCAAAGTAATTTATAATATATATACAAACCATATATCTATTACATATCTATCATATATAAAATAATAGCTCCAAAAATATTTTTCCACTTGGGAGAAAGCTTTGAGTATAAAGACTCAAAACAAGATTGAAAGTATTCTTAAAAAGAACCCCCTGAAAAACATACACCAATTCTGAAAACAGCTTTAGTTAGTCTATGTCATCTGTTCTAGAGGCCAGGTATGTTCCCTGCTTCAAATCACTCTT
>NW_009216359.1:98879-102974 GCF_000690835.1 Fulmarus glacialis
TTGTAAACATTTTTACCTAAAAACCCCCTGTCCTTGATATGCTGACTGTCAGCACTTGCCTATCCTTTTGCAACAGATAATGCAGTGTGTAACACAGTGTGTACAGTTCAATCCAGCTCTCAATTGCTTTCTGTGGTAGGAAGATTTTTAAAGGACAATTTATCCTTCAACATGAAAAGACACTGACACTTAGAACAATATGGTTTCTAAAGGACAATCTGTGCCAACGCTATTTTAGTGACTGGTATGCTTCATCCCCACCCCCATCCTCATTTTCCTTTTCAAAATCAGCATTTGTAAAGAGAAAGACTAGAATCTCCAGGCATATTTTAAGCAATACTGGCACAGGTTAGCAGAACCCCTCAAAAGTTTAAATTGCTCATATATATACACAAATCAGTTTATTGATATAAATGAAAGGCTTTAAGGGGATCACTTTCATCAAACTTCCAGTGAAAAATGAAAATCATCTACTCTGGCTTATAAGAAATATCCAAAATGGCAAAACTTAGTCATTTAGAGAGCTGTTAATTCTGTGAACCCAGAAAAGCACACAAGTATTCACAGTCTGAATTAGGCAAAAGAGCTGGACCTTGCTTTCAATTTAATGGGCTATTGGCTATCTTTTTGTTCATCATTGTTTCATTCCGTTTCCACGAATATAAACATTTTTTATGGTTAATAAGCCTAAAAAAAAATGGAAATACATTCAAAAAAATTTTTTGGTCACATAACATAAGTTCCAGGCAAATACTGATTTAATACTGCAGTTGAAGAATAGAAGCAGAAAGCCTCTTTTTCCCAAGCCCAGATATGAATAGCTAAGTAGATACTGTTGTGACAACTGCTAACACTTTTGGAACTGTTAGGAATAGTTATTTTGTTTACAATTATTTTCTAGTTTACATGTGGCTTAAAACAGTCATATTGATTCAGCATATTCAAGAGAGTCATATTCTTCTGTAACGTATTTTTACACAGGCATAATCTTTAATTAACTTGTAAACTAATTTATTAAAAGAAGATCCACATATCCGCTGTTTTGATCCTATTAACTTCTGTTATAAAATCTGATGGAAATGAAGATATACTCTTGTAAGCTAATTATTCTCATATAGCTCTTTACACAAACTGCTTGCAAACTATTTCATAGATTTCAGCCATTTGAGCTGTCAAAGTAAAATAGCAAAACCATCAGGCTAAGACTAAATAAGAAGAATGTTTTGTCAGTGGGCTTCACAGACAAAAAGCACATCAGTGAGGGAATTTCCGGATCCTGGAATCCATCCTAGGCTCCGGATGGGAGACTTTCAGTGGCAAGTGGCTTTTTATCCTGTTGTCTCCCACCTCCCTCTGTCTTCTGGTCCTTCCTCTTCAAAATGAAAGCCTATCCCTCTCAAATAACTTTTCTTGCCTACTCAATCTCCATAACACAAGCTTCTTCCCCCCCTGCTCATCAGCTCTAGTCTCTCCTTCTGCGTTCAGTGCCTGAAAGCCGATCTTCCCACAAGCTTTTTCCTCCACACATCCAGTCCCAGAATCAGTATCCAGACAGAAGGGATGGAACTCACCTGCTTAAACAGTGTTATCCAGAGAATATTTAGTCACTTCAAAGTAACGAAGAATATGCATAGGTTTGGCAGATATGACAAACCCAACTATTCTACCCAACTAACTCAGTCATCCCTCCCTCCTCAATTTCCAGCCTTCCGTCCTCTTATTGGTCTATTTTCTGCCCTTCCAAGCAGAATTTCACTAGACTCCTTTTCCAAAATGATTTCTCTCCTTTTTTTCAAGAATGGGTCTTTATTCTGATTCTAGTTTCTTCTTGAATCCCACCAATGATCTCAGAGCACAGAAGAATGACAAACTATACCCCTTATCTCTGGGCAAGAGTCGAGTATTCTCATTCATTCTGTGAAGATGGCTCAGACTAGTCAACAGTTAGGGGGTTAGAAATAAATAGTTGTTCTTTAATAACTGTGATATGTCAGATATGAAACTCCAAAGAATTATACTAATATATAAGAGGTGCTACAGAACAAGGAAATGTTTCACAGGCTGTTATATCAAAAACCTGGCTGTTCTGAGTAACTCTGTCACTGTCCCCTAATGAGAGAGTGACTTAAAGGTTTTTAATTAAAATCTGACCTTTGAAAACACATGGGAGGGAATCAGCCATTTAAAATCCCATTTTAAAGAGACTATTCCCCAGAAAATGGTGTTTCCAGTTATAAGTGGAATTTCCTTGAAAAATTTCTTGCAGAGTCATCTGATTAATTAACCAGGATATAATGACAACAGTGTATTTTTAAGTGTCAACAAGTATTCCCAGGTTAATCCATGGATATTTCAGACAATATTTGAAAAGCTCTGAATTTCGCAATGAGACTAAACTCTTTTAGTATGAGCATTTCTGGCTCATGCTTCCAACACTTGTAGGCCACTATTCCTTTTTGGGTAACAATGACTTATCATCAGATGATTCATGTTTTCATACCACTTCTTTGCTGGAATATGACAAAAAACTTCTGCATGGAAAATTCAGGTATTTAAAACTACAATAAAACGATCTATGTGTCTCAACAGCACTTCTACAGGGAGAAGGCTGCTAACTCTCCTTCTATAACACAATGAAGCATTAATAGCAAAGATGCAGGTTTGTAATGCTACAAACTACCAGGGAACCCCTTGATCTTTTGCCCCAAATGTAAAATGGTTCTTTAACCTTGTTTTAACTATCAAATTTGGACAGACACATATAAATTTTTTTGCTACTACATAGCATAATAACAGCTCTATGCATCTATCTGAAACATCTTACTCAAAAGAGAGTTTATTCTTCTTTCTTATAGTCATTTTACTAAATCCTACCTAAATAGAAACCCATGGACAACAAAAAAGTTAGGCTATGAGAACCTTTATATGTCAAGAATGATGGAACTTCGTGAAGTTTCTGTAAGCTTTTAAAAATAATCTGAAATAATTAGATTAACACCCTAACAGTTTTAGGACAGCCGTGTGTATTTCCACAAAAAAAGCTGCGTTCATATTCTACTTTTTCTTCTTGCATTCCTTTCTTGTAAAAATGAAAAAGATTGGCTTCCAGCACCTTAAATTACAAATTCCACATAAAGAGAAGTACTATTTGAAGGCATAGCTGTACATTAGGTAGATGAATAATCCTTAGTAAAGAAGGGTCTTTGCATCTGACAGCTTGTCTGTTTGTGGTTTGTTTTTTTTTTTTTCTCTCCAATGATGCACAGTTGGTCTTATAAAAATGCTTATTCCCACAATCTTTCCTGCCCTTAAATTCTTAAGTGAAACAGAAAAAGTTCCCTCTGCAGAAAAATTAACAAAGCTGTGGATATAAGCAGTGTATATCTTAATTAAAGTGTGTCAGATTACAGTTTCTATCAGCAGTAGGAAGCTCAGACACAAGAGAAAACAACAACAAAAAAGTGAAAGGAAGAGGAATAAAAGTGATTCTGCATTCCAGAAGCAAAACATTCCTCAGACATCAGAAGATACAAAACCAATCAATAAAACCCCAACAGCCTGCCTGTTTAGAATCTCCTGCTTAAGAGTAATCATTAATCTCAAAGAAGATTAAAGTTGTGTATTACGCAGAAGTATCTTTAAATATGTGTACAGCACATGAAGTTCAGAAGAAAAAAAAAAAAAAAAATGTCTAGTCCGAAATAATACTGGCTCTAATACAAAAAAAATCTTCCACTACTGACAATCTCTGATCATCCAAGAGTAGTAGGAGGAAAAAAACCCCAAACTTTAAAAACCCCTCCATGCTCCTATCTTACAGATGGTCTCTATATCCATCATCTCACTTAAAACACTGGTTCCCTTAGCCTTCCTTTGTTTATCCGACAGCAAAACTGCTCCAGAGCTGCCTCTGGACTTAGTCTGAGCTAGTTAATAGTAAGGTTCACATAGACTTTCACCTATCCTCACCCTCAAGGACTTAGTAGCAAGCTTAGGAGCTGCACCTCTTCCCCTGCAAACAGTCTTGTCTCAAGGGCCTATTGCGTATGCCGGGTCCATCAAGCCAAGAAATTTAAAGTGGCTGGGGCGGGCACC
>NW_009216359.1:103005-110922 GCF_000690835.1 Fulmarus glacialis
GCTGCTGCTGCAACAGCTTTGTCTAATCACCAAACAGAAATTCTGGGACTCCTAAATGCAGAACTTGGTCTACGGACTTTTGAAACATCATAAATTCTGTGGGAGTAGATTTTTCAAATATCACATGTTTGAGGAAAATCTTGCCTTGTACTGAGCAGTTATGTGCAGTGTCTAAAAATTAAAATCATTAAAATCATGTAGTTTCATTTACCACAAGTTATTGTAACTTCAAAAGGAAGTTTACCATGCAATGCAATGGAATGGAAACCTATCTTTCTCTAAGCAGAAAGAAAAGTAATTTGTAAAAAGCATTTTTAAGTATAAAAATGATCCAATTTCTTTTGTCATGCTACAATTGACAATATAAATAACTCAGAGAATTGAAAAACTGAAAGCCAAGCAAGGGGATTTTCTTAAATCATGAAGTTAAAGTTGTTTTATTCTATTTCATAAAAACTTAGGTATGCATAATCTCTTTCTGTCAATACGGTCAGAACTGACAGTGGTTCTCACAGTCTAATACTTTTTTAGTACAGGAGTATATTTCAAGTTTGTCAAATTGGTAGTTTGAAACAAAGTTTTGCTTTCCAGACATCTTATTCAGACTGATCATGCAGTACACTTCAGATGTAAATGGTATTACCATACCTAGTACTACAATTCAGGAGGAAAAAGTGTTTTACAATATTTAAAGTTACTTTAAAATGAAATGGAAAATATACGGAGGGTGTTTTAGTATTTGCCACTGAAAATTCAGTGGCTAAATAGGGAAAAGGAGGAAGCAATTTGACTGCTATATGTGACTGGCACAGCTTGGGAAGGAATGGAAAGAGGAAAAAATCCAGCATGTTTCTGGATGCCAGCAAATGCCTGCAGAGATCGGGATGCAAACACAATCATCAGAACTTGGAATGGGACCTAAAATGTGTGCTTCCCAATGCAAATTCTTTTGTCCAGCAAACTGCCATGAAACTACCAGTAGAGAGTGTGTTCTGGGGAATGCATGAGATAAGACTATTTTTTAATAAAGCAGACAGAAAAAGAAGATACTTCAGAGAGAAAAAAAAAAAAGAAAAAGACTACTATTAAGCTTGTAAAAGTTAGAAAATGCTAGAATGGAAGGTACACATTCAAATGCCATACAGTCCCTTTGTGAAAATGCTTTATGATCCAGAATTTATTTACACGATTAAACACACAGACATGGCCCCGCAGG
Source organism: Fulmarus glacialis (assembly GCF_000690835.1). NCBI lineage: Eukaryota > Metazoa > Chordata > Aves > Procellariiformes > Procellariidae > Fulmarus > Fulmarus glacialis. The sequence continues at coordinate 104,222 of NW_009216359.1, forward strand.
AGTTCTGAATCTGTGTAGTAACTGTATGGAATTGGACCTGGAAATTCATTAATTTTATGTGTAAGCTTATACAAAGTCTATAGGATTTCTGGCTCATTTGTTAAATTAGAAGGCATACAATAAAAGCAGTTTTGCAAATGGAGTTTTGAAAATAGAGAAAGACTCATAATTAAGCCAACTGAATATTATTCCAGATAATTGAATTCTTATATAAATCTGAGTAATTTACAGCACATTTTTCACCAATGGCAAATTGTGTTCATTTTCTAGATGCCAACCCTTTATAAAGCTGAAGCTAGAGTTCTCAGTAGCTCTGAAAACCTTAGCTACACTTAAAACCAAGAAAGACTGTATTTTAAACCTATGCTATAGAAGTAACGATTGTTATGAAAAATTATATGGTAAGCTTCTCCTGAAAAATAGATTTTTGGTGATTTTGACACAAATTGCTCTGTGCATGAGATTCCTATCTATAAAACTAAAATTACAATATCATTTTCACAAGTGTGTTGTGAGGATGAATTAATTAGCATCTGTGAAGCATTCAGTAAGTCCATATAAGAAAAAAAATCTCATGATGAAATTAGTAACTCAAGGGAATGCAGAGCTAAGCTGAAGTGTGGTAAATAAGACCTCAACCCCTACGCTGAATGATAAGGATAAAAATGGAGCTCTGAATACTTTCCATTCAGTGAATAGCACTCATTTTTCTCTTGAATGGAGCAGAGATCCTGTGGAAAAAAACTGCTATACAATCATGAGAAAGCCATTTGTAATTCATTACTCTGTTCTATATTTGATTCTGATTAATGTTTTCTTTTCCTTTTCACATGATTTTTCTTTTATTCCCATTTATAGTCCTTTTTCATATTTTTTTCTAAACAGAACACAGTGTCAGCAAAATTGATTATAAGGAACTTTCCAACCTAACATGTTATAGCGCCTTCAATTAGGCACTGAAAACTCAGTCATTCACTGTGATTTCACTTCATCTAAAAAAAAAAAAAAAAGAAAAATTTGACGGGCAATTTTGATTGCAGTATTTGTCTCATGTCCTTTGTCAGCAGTGCCCACTTACTGCAGTTTTATTGGCTATAAACTTATGGGTACACTGCAGATGGAGAACTACACCCAGTGACAGAGTCCAGTCTACAGCTTAATTACAGTACAGGCCCTGTCTGCTTTATATTCTATTAGAAAAGAGGGCAGTCTGGAGGAAAGTGTGGACCACATGACAGACCACAACAATATAGCCAACAACTCTCATCTTGGTCACTCCGACACTTTATGATGAGCTCCTTAGAAAGTGTACCATTCATACCCAAGGACTCCTGAAAGACATCTGCCCAATATTGCACACCGTTAAATTTTCAACTCACTAAAGGACATGCCATTTTTGAAGTAGGCTACCCTCTTTCTGCCCTCCCCCAGCCTACACCCCTGGCCTAGATCTAAAGCTATCACTGAATGGGAAACACTAGCAATACTAAGCCCTGCTTGATATGCTCCATCATCTCTGAGGAAAATACATCCTATCTGTGTTCATATTCTCTTCAGCACCGATAGTGAACTTTCCTCTAAGTAGACAAGCAGGAATACATTATATCATTACTGGATAGAAAGGAAAGCTATACAGAGATCCAGACTGCTAGCATGCAAGATGTAGTAGTCTTAATGCAAGTCGAAAGCACCGACAGATTTACAGCATATATACCACACAAGCTGTAAATGATACTGATCTGGTATCTCCTGGATATCCCTGCACTAACTCAGAAATCAGACCAACAGGGGAAACTGGGCCACAAAGGGAACACATTTGGCCTCTGGGATGCAGCAACACAGAAAGCATATTGTATCTATCTTCAGGATTACATACTGGGCTAAGCACCACAGAATTAAAATTAAACAGGTTTTATGCTGTTGTAATGTTCTTTGTTGACTAAATCTGTCTAAGAATAAAGTAAACTTACGTAGTCATACAGAATCCCCTCATGTCATTAAAATACATCATTCTCAAATTAATATGCATACCTCAAAATAATTATGTTCTTGTACTTTGACAGGATTTCATGTAATATTCATTGCTATTCAATGTCAGAACAAAGAATAAGATATTGAAATAATACAAAACATCTCAACTAACAGAAATTTAAAATAAATCTGTAAGTCACGCTGAATTACAAACAAGAAACATGCCACAACCTGTATAGTGACACTCAAATGTTTTTTAATTTTTCAGTTCTGGAATTTTCTGCAGATAAGCCTCATGGCTACCAATTTCTCTACCCACTTCCCCTTTTTTTCCTCCTCCAACTGCTTCCTCCAACCCAGGAACAACATTCCTTGGGATTCCTCATCTTGTGGGGGGGGGGGAAATCCTGAGAAGGCAGCTGAAGACAGTGTAAGAGATCATACTGGGAAAGGTAGCCTGTCTCTTGAGGAGAATGTGCAAGAACATCCCAGTGCCTGCAGTGCTACCTTACACTCTAGCTTTTATTAGGATCTTAGTTTCCCAAGCACAGTCCTCGCATAGCCTACTAATATCAGAATGGTTATAAAGTAGGGAACTACAGAGGGGACACAGAAAGCTTTATCCACTGACCCCTAAAACTTCACAAAAATCCCTTGTCCAAGAAATGTGATAGTACATTAATACTTAAAGGTGGTAGCCGAATAATTATTAAACTATCATCTCTGCAGAAAACTTTAATAGTGTGATCCATTCTAATGCAGAGTAGCTGGGATGTTCAGAAGACACCTAACTAGTCTGCTCAGTGAACAATCATATATGAATATTACAGATTTATTTTGTTTCTGGGATGATACTTCTAAAAGTTTTATTTGAACTGAATCATTAGGGAGGCATATAACTATTTTTATGCAAGCCCAAGAAACATACATTTTCAAAGCGTATTAATTAATGATATTTAGTTGATTTTATTTGTGTGTGTGTATATATATATATGTATTTGGGGATTACTTTGGTACATTCAAAAAACTGCAAAATGGCTATCAAAGGACTATAACTTCTTTTTAGATGCTTATATAGTTACCAATTGCACATGAAGCCCTTGGTAAAACAAGTTTTAATTTTTTAAAAAATTACAATCCCTTTATTTATATAAATGTTAATTAAACCACTTTCAGAAATCTGATTCAGCTTACCAAAAAAGAAATAGTAGGACACTGCATGAAAATACATTTTGATTTCTTAACAAATTAAAAAAAGAAATCGCCTTAAAGTACTGAGGCTTGTATTCTGTATTCAAACAGTTAAACTTTAAACTGCTTTGCTACTTACCAAACCCTCACTGGGCATAATGCTGGTGAGATGAACTACCTCAAGATGTGCTGACTGTGACACCAGAGAATCAGATGAGAGCGAAATGATGTGGTCACAAATCCCAGACAAGGTTTTACACTACGAAAAAAAACAAGTCAATATAATTCTTCGTATTAAACTGAAACTACTAGCAAAGAATGTCTTATTCTGAGAACTACCTGAGAATAAACAGATAATTTTATTTCTTAGCATTGTAACAGCTACAGGTATATGAAAGTCAAGAACAGGAAGTTAAAGGAACACAAGATATCCATAAATGTCAAGCAAATGTACATGCATGTACTCTTCTTCTGATCAGAAGATTTTACTGTGCACTGAGAACATCTGTAATCTAAACTATCTTCTCCACTCCAACTATATGCACTTTTAAAAAAAACAAAACAAAACAACTGATTAATGAAGTTAATCTGTCATTATAATGTATCATTATAAATACAATGGAAGTCAAGTGAAATATGTAAAAAATAAATGCGTTATACACCACCTTAATAACCTATTTTGGCTACCAAATAATGAGAGCAACCCTACCAACAGTGATAATTAGGTGAATGCTGCGTTATACAACTTAGAAAATTTTTCCTTTGTTAAAAATTACACAGGCAGAAAAGTACCTTAGTTAATCCATTTCCTGAAGTAAAATTCTTATGCATCTTTGAACACATCCTTTAACTGATATTCTAGATCACTACAACTATGCAATAATTTTATCTTATCCTGCCTTCCAGCTAGAGGTCTCAAAATCTTAATGCCAATCCACATGAACACCTTCAAAGTAGGAACCCCATTGCATAGATGGAAACAGTGATACTGACAGATTAAACCTACCCATCAAAGGCAAACAGTAAGTCTATGGATCAGAAAGGAGCTGATCTGTACTCTCAGAGAATCTTCAGGTGTAAAGATTTATTTCCAAGTTTGCATGTGTTGCTTAAAGCGTTCCTTCAAAAAGACTATGCCTAAAAATATTTGAACCTAATCTGAAAGCATTCATTTAGATGAATTTCAGAATGGTCTTCCGGTAGAAGTTGTGCTGTATGCATCTATTTTCCTTTGGGGACTATACTCTCATTTTCCCTAATTATAGCAAATGGTAGTGAAATCCCTTAAGGGAAGTTTTATTTCAGGCGTTTGCAAAAGCATGAGGATTTCTAATATCTCATTTGACACTATACATATGAGTTAAACAAATAAAGTTATCACAATGAATAAATTAACTGGCTGAATTTATAGATTAAGTTTCCATTCACTGTATAGTTAGTCATCTGGAAATACAAGTACAGCTCAGGAGTACTGGATGTGGCATTTGTATTTTTTATCAGCTGAAAGATGCAAAGCATCCCATTCAGGTATGCATGACTGCGTCTAAAGATCACCAAAACCCAGAAATATTTCTAGCAGTTTCAGCTTTGGGCCAGAACCTCTAATCAAAACCTTAGGTCCTGTCTTCTCCCATGAGAGATACGGAAACTGGCTTGCTCAAAAAATTTATTGTACTGCTATTCTACGTATGAACTGATGGTTGATCCTGTCTGTGAGTATATGCTTCCGTCAAGCTTTTCAATTATTGTCATATCAAAATATTACTATGATTTCGAACTGAGGCCCTCTCTTATGCCTTAATATTTAAGATCGTATGTATAGATTAGATGCAGACTAAATCCCAGAGACAACTTTCTACTTTCTGATGTAATGTTTTAACTTTACAGTTGTCACATGCAAATACTTTTTCAGTAAATAAACGTTGGAATGAAATAAACAGCAAAGAAGCTTTCAATCAAATTTGCCCTTATGAGTCTTTAAGATCTCCCCATGATTCAGAAAGTTAATTAAAATCTATGTAGGATTTTAGCACCAGGACAATATTCAAGAAAATTATACTGGAATAATTAAAAATATCCGTTTGCTCTAAAAGTAGTTCAGCAGATACAAGAGAGGCCTGACACCGGTTGTAAATAATACAAAGGCTGAGATAGTATAAATAGGAGCAACTGAGCAGAATTTGTGAATAATAGCACAGGGTCAAGAAGTAATGTTTGATATGGCTCTATCAACATGAGATGATACTTTAACATATGCTAAAGTATTTTTGGCATAAAAAAATAGAGGGGACCAAAGTCTCGTGTACTAGTTCCAAAACCACAGAGAAGCAAAGTGCATACTCTCCAGATGGCGCAATACTACCGCACTTAAGAAAATCTCAAAAATGGGTTCTTCAAGAAGTTCAGTACCTGTTGCAGAAGAACTCTACATACAGTTTCACAGGCCTTCCAACACCCAAAAACCATTTATTACATTTGTCTCAATGGGCCACGACAAGAACAGCATCTCTAGGAAACCACTAAGTCTTGAACAAGTCATGCAAACTTATGCATCACAAAAAGTATTTTTAGTATGGCAGCCACTGCTGGGTCTGTACAATGAATATACATTAATAATCTGTATTTACTGCTGAGAGAAAGAACAACTAGCAGGTTGTAATTTTTAATTATCATAGGTATACTATATTAGTCTAAAGAACTTACACAGTCCTCAAAACCACATTTTTGCTAAACAGATATAAAAAAAAAAAAAGAAACCTGGCTCTCAGACATGCAGTTTAAGTGATCCTGAAGATCACTCCTTCATCATTTATCTTTTCCCACAATACCCGAGTTGCAGAGCAGACACAGTCCAGTCATGTGACTAGTGAGGGAACGGCAACTATGCACCTGCAATCACATCATCTGAGCACACGCCGTCCTAGTGTGGAGCTCTTCCAAACAAATCTCAGTGAATCTCTCTAGTAACCAATGAAGAAAGCCAATCATGGATCATCACTTTATAAATCTGTCTTTACTTCTAAGTATATCTTTCTTAATATGTTTCAGAAATAAAACAAAACACCACGTCGTGGTTAAGATTTATAGATTCTATCTCTTACAAATGTAAAATTTTACTTTAGAGCATCACCATTATCTTTCTTGAGTATTTTCTTTAATTTAATTTTATTTTTTATTTTTAGAAATAAAATGACCATAAAAGAAATAAACAGTTTACAAAGCTTATTCTTGAATTCAGTATCCTTGAAGTAAATTTTTTTTTTTTTAAGATGCTGTGAGAAAGATGGTGATTCTTCTTACTCCACCCAGAGTTATAATGATAAACAGGTTGATTCTCAGAGCCTGGATGCTCTGGATCAGGTAGTTTCAGGTGACTTCGTTCAAGCTAAGATGAGTTCTACTGCCTTGGGATCCAGGCTCTTTAAGTTTCATCACATTTTCACTGCTGAGCCTATGAAATACTCAAAAACTGAAACTTTTCTCTTCTCTTCTACCTTTTCAGGCTTCCATCCAAAACTGGTAGAAAAATAAAAAGTAAC
>NW_009216359.1:110932-162727 GCF_000690835.1 Fulmarus glacialis
TTCCTGCTAAAGATGTATTTCTAGAAGTCATATGCAGCTAGAATTGCGGGTTAAAAGATGTGTATATATGTGTGTGTGTGTGTATATATACATATATACACACACACACACACACTCTCCAAATGCTAGAAGATTTCAGGTGCTTTTAGAAGTTCTTTTTAGAGTAAGGTTTGCAATAGTAAGCTTTTTTCTCAGAGTCACTGCATGCTTTCTGAATTTAACAGCACATCAATGTTTTATGACAAATTCTAATCCCTGCTGGAAGCATAGTATGTGTAAAAGGCCTTAAAAAAAAAAAAAGTCAGGCACTTTGTTAGAGCTTGTCAAAAGCTTATCTGAACTTGTAAATCCTTTGATATTTCCCTTTAACCATAGGTTTTAACTTTATGTCAGTGTCAGTACAAGTTTTCCATGCCTTTACCAGGAAAATATAAGGTATTTGAACTTAAAGGCCAATATCTAATCAAAAACTTTGTATAGGATTCTTCCATTCACCTCATCATTAGATTTTTTGAGTGCTGAAGGCACAAAGTGCTCAGTCTGACAACCGGTGAAGCTACTAATGCACTAGGTCTGATGGATCCATTGCTGGAATTCCATGCCAGCAATCCTAGTAAGAGAAATACACTAGTGAGAGTACTGTGAAGCTTCTAAAACAATCTAAGAACATTAATTATGTATTTGTAATTAACTGTAGGTATAACAGAGAGCGTTACTCCAGGGAACTGTGTGAAAGACTGAGAGGGAGCATCTGACCTTGCCTGCTAAAATAAACAGGCATAAGTTAGAGAATAGCAGAAGAAAGCTGATTCTTAAGCCTTAAACTTGAAAGACTTCCAATTTAGGAAAGAGTAAAAAGTCGTGGTAGGAATGGTTCTTAAGTGAATGACACCATCTTCCACAGGCCTCCAATCTTCAGAGAAACTGGAAACAATATCTTAGGTGAAAAAATATTTAATTAATATTTTTTGGGTAGAGTCTCTCCATTTCTTTACATTGATACAAAAAAGACATTTTGGAGTGTTAAATCTAGAGTACTGGGGCAGTCATTAAACTGGGTGGCAGGAGACAAAACTAACTAGCACTAAGTCGGTTTCAGGGGGTCACAAAACATGTAAGCTGATCTCTCTCTCTTGCTGGTCTTGAAAATAAATTTTAACTTTTTAACTATTTGATCTTATTTATGAAAACTTTAACTTTTAACAACTGATATAATTCACCAGAAGTTGTGTCAAATAGCAAAGAACTTTATTTTCTTATGGTAGCTTTAATTTTTTTAAAAATCATTTAAGTGGATGGGGTAAGATTAGAGAATACCAAAGCAGAATTCTTAGATTACTTACCACATGAAGAATTTTATTTTCTGTTTCATACACTGTACAATCCTGTGGTAAAATAAAACAAAAACAATTAATGCACAGCACATTATTTTAAATTTCTATTAAGAAATAAAAGAATGCGTTATGCTGATAACTCTCTCTTAGAATGTACCTGTAAAGACAAATGTCATGTCCAAAACGTTACTTTACAATCTTAGGAAACTTGACTTTTCTTGTGGTTGGTTAACCTCAGGGATCTATTCTTCCCTTTACAGTCATGAAACCCTCATGCTCAATACTAGCAATAATATAAATGTAAGGCAGAGGGGACAAATTCATGACAGTAAGAAAAAAGTAATTGAATATAATTAATCTGGCATGTCAGAAATTCAATGATGCGCAGAGCGAGAGATACATTGCCTAGCCTTAAATCAGGCAGAATGTTTGTAAGCTGTTCAACAAATTGTGTGGGGTGCAGATGTTGTGTCAGACCTGCCACTAGGTAGACTGTGTTACTCTAAAGCATGGGAAGGGACAGTAAACAGAGAATATTTTGACAAGTACAATGCAAAAGATGTTAAACGTGGTGTGTCCACACTGTCAGTTTGGTTCACTCCATCTTTTGCTTCAAGGTCCTGATTGTCTACACTATCCACAAGGGACGGGAGACAGCAGTGATCCCATTTCTTCAGAGAAGGCACATAACTGATCTAGCTTTGGACTTTGGAAGGCACAACTCACACCAAAAAGAAAAGGGATGAGAGAGGACATGGGCTTGCTCGTGTTAAGCACTGGTCCAGGGATATTCAGGGGGTTTCACTGCCTTAAGGCCTTCCAAAGAACAACTCCATCCCAGCTTTCCGTTACACAACATTGCTATTAACCAATTTAAAGTAGGCCTGAAAAACAATATTCCTGATCAACCTCTTTATTTGCTTAAGATTTGTAACTTCTAGAGCAGTCATTTTCCTATTTTAGTTATCATTTTAAGAATAATAAATCTTATCACTACATAACTTGAGTCATTACTCCCTTAACTTGCATTTTGATTTAGTGATATTACAGTGGCTAGAGTATTACTTTTCCTTCATGAAACAAAGCATACAAATTCCTAAAAGAGATCTATTGCCTCTACTGCTTTTTAATGTTTGGAAGATTTCGTCAGTACAATCCTCTATAAAGCAAGACACAGTCATGGCAAGACACTATTTAACGCTTTCCTACAGGAGAGGGCCAAGTGCACTGAGGCAGCTCTACCCCACCCTTCTCCTGCCAGTCAGCACTCCAAATCACCATGCAGGCTCTCAAGCTATATTTTACTAAAACATAAAAATTAAAAGGAAAATACAGAAAACTCAAGTTTGCCAGACAGACTGAGATTAGAATAGACTCCCCAAAAAACTTGGTCACCTCTGAGGCCAGCCGCAGCCAGGGCCGCAGCGCCCATGGCCAGGCTCCCTCTCACCCCAGGCCCAGAACCTTCCGCCGCTCGCCTGAGGCAGGCAGTCCACCACACTCCTACATGGTGAGCACCGGCCTGCAACACCTACCTGTCATCTGTTTTTCTGTAACAAAATCTGAGGAGAAAATATTTCTGATGTATCCCGGCATCTCCCTGTGTTCAGGCAGACTGACACCCCGGCCCTGTGGCTGGCGGGAATCCCAGAGCCCTGTGAGGGAGGGAAGCAAGAGGCCGCCACAAAACACACTGAGGACCAGGCAGGGTGGGATCCTTGCCTCGCCTCGTTTGTCACAGGAATCTTGTTTATCATGCTGTACTGGCACTGATTATTTACCTTTAAGTGAATTAAGGGTTCATAGCAGAAAAAATTATGTTGGGAAATTGCTAAATACTTCTCCAAATGTTATGACACATTGGCAAAAGCTTTCTACAAAGCAAGATAAGGATTTTAGGATATATTTTTAAGGATGAGGATATGACAAGTAAAAAAACTGTCTTGTTTACTAGTCTTTTTTCCTTGAATAAGTTTTCAAGTAAAATTTAACTTACTGATATCCCTAAAGGATCCCCTCAAGTAACTTAAGATTCCCTGTAGTTCTCAGGGTTTCCTCTTTCCTGGATCTTAATACGTTAGTAATAACGGTTAATTGCTTTAAACTTCCCATGAAATAATTCCAACATCCTCACTCCATTTACTCTAGAAATACGTTAGCTATATGATCAGCTTAGGCTGTGGCACTCTGCGAGAGAAATAGCAGCTAACTGGCAGATCTCTGCTCTTCTTGTCCAGCAGCTCAAATCCTCGGCTACGTCCCATCCACTGGGGCCACATCCAGCTCTCGAACCTTCTTCCTTGGGTGCTGCTCTGAGAACCTCGTCTCCCAGCCCGTCTGAGGCTGCAGAGCAGCTTTAGCCTGTCGAGCCACTCAGCCCTGGGTACAGGCCTGGAGAACAGGTAACTGTCACTCTAAGGGTCACATTTATTTTGGAGACTGGCATTTTTGTAGATAAGTGAACACAGTTTAAAGAATATTGTTACAAAATAAGAAAGTTAAAATCAAAAGATTGTGAGTGCCAAGGAACACAGAGAAGAATTCACATTAGCATTTCATGGTCAAGTATCCCTTTGATGTTTCTTCTGTATTCATACTGTTATTTTCTACAGCACAAAAAAAGAATTCAATTAGTCAGTTTGGTTGGCAATGCTCAAGGCAGTTTTTCCTACAAGTTTTATACACTTCAAACAGCACATCCACCATTTCCTTTTAACCCTCCAAGTACCAAGAGAACAAAATGATCACAGCAGGGCTTACAGCTTGACTTCAGAACTAATGCTTCTTTTAAAATTATACCTTTAATTTCTGTGCTAGAAATGCAATATGAGCTTCATCCTGAACAAACTTCATTACTTCAGGTCAAAAAATAGAGGACTTATGTATAGTAAAACTGAAATTTTACTGTTTTGTAGAGCAGAATTAATGTTAGCTACACTTATGATGCACATTCAAGATTATGTTAGCATTAAAAATGTTAATGGCTTTGGGATTCCTTCCAAAATAGATGCATATTGACTTTTTTTTTTAAAAAACAGACTAGTTTAACTGAGAGGTTAAAAGCACTTGCAATATTATACTAAAATATTAAGATATATAGGTCACAATATTCTTCTGATTTATTTTTCTTTGATACATAGCAATGCACTAGGGATCTCATTAAAAAAAAAAAAAAATCTTCCAGGACTAACATTTATAGAATTTTGATCTGTTTTTCTTAGAAAATAAATAATAGTTATAGTGATATTCTTTCTACAACCTCCATAAGCAAGATGACATGTTAAAAATGTTTTTTCTTAGAGTTTAAAAAACTCTCAAAAAAAAAAAAATTAGTAGCTACATTCTATTTCCCCTCTGTAAAATGGTAAATACAGGAATTGCAAAAATAGTCACAGCAGCAGTATTACATACAAGGTAGCTTCTGCACTATCTCAAACATCCTACCTTTCAAAGGTACAGAACACTTTCATAACTCTGATAAAGTAAAAGAGCATTCTTTTGAATATTCATAAAGAGAGAAGGTCAGTAGGACTCGTGCTCACCTACACTGTATTCATAATTTTAGTTTATAATTCCAAAAGAAAAAAATGCAAGTACTACTGAAATTTGCAGATACCATAAAGAATGTTTTATGACAAGTCTTGAGGACAGTTAACTAACACATAAAGAGACTAATGTGTAAAATATTTAGTTCATTAACTTAGTACAATAAAACAACATGAGTTAAGTCAACTACTGAAAAGAAACAGAGACCCTATAAAGGAGCAGCGCGGAAGAGAATTTAAAACCTTGTATTGTTTGCCAGTTGAATGCCATTTCCCAATATAACACTACAGTAAAGATCTACTAAAATCTTTGAAAGGTGGATATGACAAAATGATATTTAAAAACATATTGCTTGCATACATAAAATCAAACACACTTCTGGAATTCATACATTAAAAAGAATGAGATTGCGCTGAAATTAGGCAAATATACACTGGTAAATACACTAAAGTAACTTGGTTTAATTAAGGTAAAGACTAGATCATAATCTATCTTTAGAAAACAGTGAACAGATGTTTGATAACAAAATGTTCTTTAGAAAATGCAAGCAAAATAAGATTGAGGGGCTGAAAGCTGAAGTCTGCAAAGTTCAACCTGAAAATAACACCCACATTTTTAATGGCAGTTGCTGAATCACAGAATAATTCAGGTGGAAGGGACCTCTGGAGGTCATCTAGTCCAACCACCTGCTCAGAGGAGGGCTAATTTAAAAGTTAGACCAGGTACAGGCAACTACTAAGAATCAACAATTTCTATCAATTGCAGTACAAACTTAGATAGCTTTAAAATCATATGCTTCATCCTAAACACAAAGTATTTGAATAAAAACAGGGTAAAAATCTGGGATAAGGTCTCTGAATTTATCTCAGTGAGGTTAATTAACATTAATAAAGGGGAGAACAAGCAATATTTGTTTGGATTTTGTTGGAAAAAAATTAGCCTGAGTTGTGCTGACATTCTTTGGTAACATACAAACAAATTTTTTGTTTAGAGAATGTTTGTTCATGCAGTTTAATGCATGTATCAAAAACATCTAGCACAGGTTTAAACATCTTTGACATAATCAGGAAAAAAAAAAATCAGAAAACCAACTTCTAGTAGAACTAGTGAACTTTTTCTACTCAATGAAAAATTAACCAATGGCTACATTTTATGAACTAAATTCCAAACCCATTCTTCCTCAGTTATTCCAGTTATCTTTCCCCCAGGGTAGCCTTGGCACTATAGCATAACTAAATCCAAATTAAGTTTAGTTAGTCTGGTGGGGATTCATTTTCAGAGCAAAAATGAGAGCTAGTCTACCTTGAAGTTAGAGCTATACTTCAAAATGAAGTCAGAGAGCTCAAACATTTGCAATACTCTGATCTAACATGCTTTTTTTGCACATTATCATCAACACATTTTGATGGGACATTGCACCTCAAAATCAGGATGTTTCTGCAGCTTTCTGCATAATGCTATTCTTTTATAGTTTCCCTACTTATTTTAGCGAAGGTGAGATCACGAGGGATAAGAAAACTGAGTAGAATAAAATACATTCCCAAGCATAAATGGACAGGTATAAAACTTCTCTAAAACTAGAGAATATAGATCAATGTTCTTATAAGCAGGATGAGAAGATACTATTTACAGGTAAACAACTGACTGCTTATTCATTGTAACATTTACATGGTACGTAAATAATAATGCCCAACATTGCAGTTCATCTGTTTGGTTTAAATTTCGAATGACGATTTCATCTTCACACTCACACAGAGAAAGAATATGACCTAAAAGCTAAAAAAGCTACTTCCTGATTAGGTCTAAGAGTATGTCACTCAGATACATACAGTACATCCTAGCAAGAAAAGTCATAAGCACTGTCTATATTAAACTAAGGTTATATAATAATGCCCCCTATTTAGAAGGAAGTTCACCTTGAGTGGCAGCTCTAAGTTATGCACACAAAGCGTGTTTATTTTGCACAAAATAAATCTTCAGGTTGAAGACATTCCTCACCTAACGTGCCAAATGCATAACCTTGACTGCTACTTTTGCACTGACTAAATTAGACATCTAAAATTTATATAATTCATAAAACAAGGAGTATCTGAAAGGATCTGAGATCTAGGTTTCTATTAGTTATGCCTTTCAATTTGTATTTTAGTCTACAGTTAAGACTGCAATTCTGGTTTAGGTGAGAGATTTCTGCTTTCACACATTAAGATCAATTTTCCTCAGATTTAGTAACAGCAAAACTGTCTCCTTATGAATGATTTTGTTTTATCTACTCTTTCTGGTGCTAAGTTTAATATTCTGTAAAAAGATCTTAATAGATGACTATCAAACAACCCAGATTTCACAATAAGATAAGGAAAAGACAAAACTTGATTTGTAACTCACCTGAAGAACTAACTAAACATTTTTCACCTTGGAATGTCTTGGAGCTTATGCTAAAAGATAGATTGTTTTTAAGTTGTCAAAAGGAGGACAGCTTTGGGAGTGGAGTTGAAGAATTGGGGAAAAAAAAAAGAACCAAACTATTGCTGGCAGAGGAGAACTGAATTTCATCTGCCAAAAGTAGTGAAATGAACAACAGAAATGGAGACAGCAGTTCAAAATTATACTATTTTCACCTAGACCACAGGGAAAAATCAAACTCATACAAACAAAGTGCAATATCAGCTGAAGGGTGGAATCAGAACCCAAACTTTTTATACTGTAGAGAAGTTCATTTTGCTTAGTCTGTAAACCAAAAATAGCCTAGTGCTATAAACACCTTGTAAGAGAAAGCTTAATAAAGATACATAAATAATTAAATGCTTACACAGGAATTTTTAAACCAAGAAAAGAGAAAAAGGACCTTTTTTTTCCACTGCAAAAATGAATAAAGAACAAAATTTCTAAGAGGAATAAAGCTGAATATTATAAATGAAGGATAATAGTACAAAATACAAAGATTTGTATTTACCAGCCTTAGTTGTTTTTTCCAAGAACTAAAACGAAATTGAAAAGGAACAAAAAAAAAAAGAAACAAAAAAAGATTGCAGAATGCTACTACTCCAGGAAGCCTTTTAAATTAAATGAATTTTATGATTGTCTACTGTGAGGTTACATGGAAAACTGTGCCAGCACAGGACAGAGGCAGGCAGTGGAGCCCTGTATATTGGAGACAGGGCCAGTTTAAGGCCCATACAAAACTACAGCTTTAGCTAAGCTTTCTTCTTGCTTTCGCTCCTACAGTACTTTCATCTTTCTCTTTTGCTTCATTCCAAGACAGTTCTCTAACCTCTCCACGTATTCCAAGGACACTATTTTGTCTCATCAATATTTTTATCCACTCACAAGAGGAGAAGCTCACTGTAAGTATTTGTAAAACTAATTTCCATGCAGTCTTTCTGTCCGCTGTCCAGTCCGCTTCCAGTCTTTCTGTACCTGTGTGTACAGGGGTAGACACTATCAGAGACTATTATTATTTGTATACTATGTAGCACTACAGATCAGATACATTAATTTTATGTACCTGTGGACTGTATTATATTACAATTGTGTAATGAATGTCAGTGATGATAATACTACTACCCTTATTTGTTCCATATTTGGTTTGTTTAATGTTATGAATATTTCATGTTAATCACTAAACTACTTTCATGTAACTGGCTCTCCTTTAAGTGAAGAAGCCACCGTACATGTTCTGGATATATTTGTATGTATTGTAAGAACTTGTCCCTGAAAGATTTTTGATCATTCATCTTTTAATCTGTAATAAACTGTTAGCAGCAGTTAAGCTGTTTCCCACTGTGGCTTTGTTCTTTTATTTGACACTTGCGTGGTGGTAGATAACCTAACATGAAGTTGTCTACTCAAAAGCAAAGTGGATTATTTTTAACTTCACACTGTCCTTCAGTCTGTCCAGGCGTATGAGGATAACTGAAGTCCAAAAATCTTCCTGTCACTCCCAGAGAAAGAGACTATGCAAAGAACAGAGAGGTAATGCTAAAACATTTTTTCTGGTGAAGTAAAAGCTTAGCAATGTTTTTACCATTGCAATTTTTAAGCAACAGTATGAAGAGGACTCAGAGCAGAAGATAACCACTCCTACCTGTTGCACAATGGTTGTTAGTTCCAGGCACAGTTGAACAATGTTGTTTTTCAGCAGTGAGTATTCTGTCACGCTGACAAATGGAGACCTGTGACAAAGGAAGGATAGGTTTATACAGCATTAAGGATTATAACTTCTGTTTACAATATAAGCAGATATATGTAATATAGAGATTAGTTCTAGACCACAGAAATGTGAAACACCTAATCATGACAATCTTCAGCAGCAAGTTACACAAATTTTGTAAAATATGCCTTTGAAACAAGAAACAATGTAGGCAGGAAAGATGTAAACTGGATTTTGGCCAGAACATCAGAAGTTACTGTTCTCATGGAAAGTGGAAATAGAGGCTTCCAAATAATTGTAAATAGTCCAAATTTCCTTTGTACGGCTCATTAAAAAGACAGCATTTCTAGTATGACATCACTCTTCAGCAGCAGTTAGCATCTTAATTCAGAGAGCAAAGTAATGCTTACTTAGTCACTAACAGCTTCCTGCACACTCAGATTTTCTTCAGGCATTCCGTATTCTAGCTAAATCTGACCCCATCTGAATTCATAAGAACTGACAAGGTCATAGCCTGAGAGAATATGACTGCTGGCATTAGGTTAGGAAGATGTCACCAGGATTATACAAATCCTGTAAAGGAGGGCGATTCACTCTCACTGTGATTTCTAAGGTGCCATTTATACATTCAAGAGCATTCAGATTTAAGATAAAGCTATCTGTTGCTATAACTCCAAAGAAAGAGAACAAAACATAAATGCTCTGATGTTGTTTTATGTTTTGGTTTCTGTCTTTCCACAATCAAAATTTTAACTACATTTATTCAGAGAGATACTTCTAATCAAATTCTCAATTCGTAAATGAAAAAAACCCAGTGGTTTATTGTTGAGCATTAACCAGCACCACGACTGTACTTAATACATCAATCCTACTCTTGATAAAAACTATAATAGGAAATTTAATTTTCAGACTAAGCAAATGCTATAATTTATTTTGAATATTCTTCATTGATTTGCTCAACTCCAGCTTTTTTGAGTCTTTTTGATGGCTGAAGGACAGTTCAAACTCCACAATCTTTTCTTCCTTACCCTTCTTTCTGAAATTACCGATGATGTTACCACTTGTGGCAGAGAGATGTCAGCTTGGAATAGCACAAAAGTATTCATTTCGTACAAAATACTATCAGACTGAAAAGAATCTGAAAAAGTAACTAGAGAAAACTGTAACACCCTCCTGCCAGAAAAGGGTACTACAATTTGCCTCCAATATTCCAGAAATTTGCAAAACAAAATTTAGAGCCGGAATTCCAGAACTGCCATTTTAATATTAGAATAACAGAGTACAAGAGAAAAAGAAAGAACAAAGCAACCCAAAGAATTATTCTCATCTATAAAGGATCAGGGAATAGTAAATTACCTGTCCAGCCAGGCTAGTAAGTTCTTGGCAGCACCAATCAGATCAACTACAGAGGTAAGAAAATCATTTGGCAGTCGTCTGGAGGCCCTGCCATCATAATGGCCACTCCTCCTTCTACCCGTTATAAAGTTCTGAAGATTTTTGGCTGAGGCATTCAGCTTGTGAGACAGAGTTCTCAGGTTTTCAGTCTCCAAACCATAATTCTGAGGGGAAAGAAGAAGATACACAGTTAAGAGAAATAGTGTGTTGTCAGCTATGTGAACAAAACTGTGAGGTTAAACATTGTGAATGGTATTCGCTGAAAGGATAGGATAGTCATGGATGCCTAGTGTTAGACTAAGCAACAGGCTACTTTGGAACATACAGGATGCATCCATCCTGTTAGCACAACAACTTCGGCTGTCATCAACACTCACAATGCTACAGTCTCCAAACCCGTTGGTCCAACTAAGTCACTGAGGGGAAGGCAAAAACAATCCCCATATGCTGGGTCTCAAAGTCTTTCCCATTTTCAAAAAGTGAAGATGAGTCACTATCCCCCTACTTGCTACGGTTCAGTGTTCACCAACCATTTGGTGTATTTGCTACCTCTGAGAGCAGGTCTTCAACGGTGGTCCCACTGCACTGGATCTCACTCAGGTTTGTGTTAGTCCCTGTACTAACTTGTAATAACTTAGCCTTAGCAGAATTTCCCTTTCACTTATACTGTGAATAAAGTACACAATTTTATATGGCCTTGGTGACAGGCTTTTACCGGAAAATTCCTTCCTGATCCCTGCTATTGTTGGTGAGCAGCTGTCCCATATGTAATGTAATATGGGAACAGTCAAATCAGGTCAGAGCAAAGACGTGCTACTCCTGTTTCAAATGACTGCGTAGGGAAGAATCTGAGCACAGAGCAGGCATGTAGTAACAGCTGTTAGAGGTTCAGAGACTTCAGCTGGTGACAGTGTCTTCATATTTAACAGTTCCTAATGGATTTATCTTCCATTGTTCTAACTCTGATGGGGGGGACACACGATTTGAATCTAAGTAAAGTTTTCCACACAAGTCCCTTTTCCCTTTATCCACATTCCTTCATCCATGTCTCTGCCCTTTTATCACCAAGCCAATTCCCCATTTAGACCCAGGTAACAAGCACAAAGATATCTCATCTCATATACAGATGAGACATCTCATATACATTAAATAATTCACTCAGATTCACATAGAAAGTCTCAAACAGACTGAATTGAGCCCAGATTTCTTGCTGCCACAACAGGATGTAGCATATGAAAAAAATTTAATGAGCATTTAAACAAAACCAACTTTCAGAATATGAATTGATTGCCCACTACTAATTTCAACCATGCATATGTTACAGAGGATGACTGATCATGAACTGGTCATGTTAATTTTTCTGCCTAAACTCTGTTCCTCAAAACAGAGAATAAAGAACCACAAACACTACACAATGTATTGACTAATAACAAGCTTATGAAACGGGATTGTATGGAAGTCAAACAAAATACAAACAAATGCTTGGTAAAGTTGTTTCAACCACTTATAGCTGGTACTTAAGACCATGCCTCCTCTGCCAGCCATTCTCCCTCTCAAAGTTCACTCTGAAAAATAAATCAAGCCCCCTGCCTCCAGCTTGGAGGGCAACCTATCTTAGTTAGCTCACTGTTAGAATCTAAGTTAGAACTTAGATTTTAAAATCATGTTAGAGACTAGGGACAGAGTTAGTTTCATTATTATATACATATCATGCCTAAAGCATCACAATCAGTCAATGAGATTTGGAAGCATCTGGTTTAAGATTGAATAGTGAAACAAATGAAAGTTATGGTGGTTTAGCTACAGACGAGAACAATTCTCTTCACCTTTTTTCCAGAACAAATACTGTACTGTTAGCAACAGCATCAGTAAAGTCAGTCATTCTGTTTTGGAAAAGTTTAAAGTTAAAAAGCAAGTCGTATTTGATATTAGTATGCCATCAGTTTAGTATTTGTGGGTAATCTTTCTTTTATTAAAGCACTGAAGGAATTCCCTCCCCTGCTCTATTTTTCCTCTCAACTTCTACTCGTGCCAAGTTGATGAGTAAGTGGATGTATTGGGATCCCTTTACCAGCTAGCAACCAGCTAGGCAGTGCTCGGTTTCCCCTCAAAAAGGGTTTGATTTTGCACACTCAACAACACATTACAGGGATGATAAACTTGTTTTTATTTCCAAGTCCAACCTTGCTTATCTCTGTGGAAACAAGGAGAAAATGTTTCTCCCAATAATTCATTATTGCATAAAAGCTCTGGAAACCTGTCTGTTTACTTTCAAGAAAAGCCAAGCAGGAAAGGAAACAGCTTGACTAGTGAATCTATAAAAGCCAGTATACTTTTACCAGAGAGTAAATGCCTGAATTTTGAAGAAAGTATGGTAGTAGATACTAGTGGTCAATCAACTGGAGCAATCTTCTCAAGTCATTGGAAAACACAGAGAATTGAACACAAAATATTTTTGAGGAAATCCACCTAGTGAGCAAGTTCTTTGTTTTATCTTAAAGTTTATTAATTAACATGCCGACGGCAACCTCAATTAATATAAATATAAAATTTAAAATATAGCAAAGCATAGATAAAATATGTCTGTAAAGATAATCAGGAGATGAAAGGAAATTTTTCAGCACAGTAAAAGTGCTGATGTAAGTTAGTGGGTTAGCTGAGACGTAGCAAGACCCAATAAAGGGGAAAAGATAAAAACATTACAAAAATGACAGCAAATCAATATCTCTGTAGTAGACAGAGACATTGTACTGCTCTAAATTTAAGCTTGCCTCAAATCCAAGATCTTCATTTTTAAATGAAACAACCATAATCAACTATAAATTGGGAAAAAAAGTGGTTAAAAATAATCCTTGAAAGTATCCTCTCCCAGCACCTCATCCTAATTTACTGCACCACAGCTCACCTCATGTCGGCTGAACACATTTCTCTCTCCACTGCCACCTCCCGCACAATCTGTTTGCCAGGCTGAAGCTCGGATGCCTCGAAGCCCCACAAGCCCCACTGGGGCAGCACGTTAGAAGACTATTGAAGGAAGCTATGGCCCCTTTCGGGCTTCCCTGGTCAGCAACCAAGGTGATGGGATATAAAAGAGATTGTTCCAGAGGAGCAAAGAGCAAACAAGTACACACACAAATTTGAACCGCGTTGATTATGATTCAGTGAATGTGCCTGAAAACACGGACGGAAGAGTTGCAATTTATGATAATGAGCGAGTAGGTGGGTAGCCTTGTTCTGTATACATGACACTGCAAGTATCCAGATCTCTTCTAATTCCTATAGGCATCTCATCTGCATGATGCTAACTGAGATAGTCTCAAACCTGTCAGACTAAATCATTATCACAGCTATCGTATCAGACTTCAGTTCTCACAGCCATATATTCTGCTCTCACGGTGTGAAATAGGTGCTGTTATTGTGAGACACACCATAGAAATGATGCTCCTGAGCCTGTAAAATTCTGTCTCCTGGCAGGTGATTTCTTTCTTGCACAGTGAATCCTAGACATAATTTCTGGTTTAAAAAGAAATAAAAAAAAAAAAGAAAAGAAAAAAACCTCTAAAAGAGACAAGAGGGTGCCATTAGCATAGGCAGGATTATGTTTCATACCAGGAGCAGGGGAAAAATACCAAGCAAGGTTTGCTCCATTCCCTGGTTTTGTTTCATGATGCTTAAGGTTGTAGCATAGTCATTTTTACCAAATTACTCTATTAGTGGAAATGGACATATAGGTTTAGAGAATGAATACTGACTATTAAAGCGACCCCAAACGCTGTCCGTCTAGAAGAACTACATAGCCGTACAGTTTGTCAAATTATCACCAAATCTGGATCATGAAACTGGTTAGTAGACTAAAGCTGACTATACTCCCTTTCAGTCAAACGGGCCTGACAGGTACATTGCAGAAAGGGTAACTGCTGGAAGAAAAGACCAAAGTAACAGCAAATCTTGAACACATAAAGATGTGACTGGTAAATCTATTAAACGTTTACTTAAGCTTCTTCACATAAAAGCACTGTTCAAACAGTAGAAATTCTGTGTATCCACTGAGTGTAATATATGATAGCATTATTACCTTCACACACAAAAAAAGAGAGTTACATAGAGATTGTCTGATTTGTTCAGTGACAGACTGATTCAGTAGTATATTTTAGGTCGGGGCTCAGCAATTCCTGATGCCCTATTCAATGACACGAGTTGGAAAGAAGGATTTCAAGAGGTAGAAATTAAATGCAAATGTGAGATCAGAGCCAGATGAGCTTATTATAGAAGAATATCATTAGTAATAATGCCAAGCTGAAGCTGTGCTTAAAGTGACACTTGTTAGCGAGATGTACAACTGACTTAGGTTTAAGGATAAGTCTGCTTGCTGTCTGTAAAACACAGTTTTCAATTTTAGCAATTTAATTCTTTAATTCTTCGATTTTCAAACTACCAATGAGAATTCCTTGCCATCCCCTTAGCTCCCCTCTCCTGTTCAGTTTGAGATGCCCGTGTCAGTGTTCCTAGTGATTAGGGTTATTGTAGGGTGGCGAGAGGGAAGAGACAGGACAGATCGCCTCCAGGACTTTTGCAGTTGAATGTTTTTATTGAAGCACAGAAAAAAACAGGTGGCTGTTGTCAGAAGTGCTAGAATTCAGAAGACAGAAGAGAATACCATTTTTTTTGAACAACCTGAAACAGACTCTTGATTTTACTAGTGCAGAGTGGAAGATATGATGTAAGAGGTATGGTGTTGAATATTCCATATAGTTAAAAATGCATACTGGAAACTGAAAAGTAGGAAATCTGCATCCAAACAGATATTTCTTCCTTTTTATGTCATAAATCCAAAATGCAGAAATAGCTGAATACACAGTGGCTGTGTCTGTATCACAATTCCAGCTAAAAACTCTGCTTGTTTTGTACGTACATTCTGGCATGAAGTTCCATTTTTAAAAGACAGGGGGAAAATTGAGTACATTTTTTATCCATCTGACAATACAACACCTGTGGTTTTTACATATTCAAAGAAGTGGAATGAAAAAAACCTCTTCAGCTATGGCTTAGGGTGTTTTCATCTTATTGCATGTATGTAATAACATCACAAATTAGTATTTTATGCTTATAAAACTATCTGTGAAAATTTTAGCTCCTAAGACAAAATAGGCCACATTATTGTAGCAAACATTAAGATAAAAAAATAACAAGTACAATGGAAAAAAAATGATAAGTGCTAATCAATTTTTTGTGAACACTAACACCTGAAGATCAAAAGCAGAGCAAGAAATACCTGCAATATAAGAACAGTTTATTTTTTCTGTGGAAAAAAACCCCAGCATTATATACTTAAAGGTACTAATATAATGAAATTGTTTTGCTATAATGTGACATACAGAGGTGAAAAAATATATGCATATTGAAATTTATTTGACACAGGATATAATTTTAGCTAAATAGTTTATATTGCATAAGTAATGACTTTAATTTACCTTAAAAACAGATTAAATTTTAATTAATAAAAATACTACTATTAGTAGTTTTTCTTGATGTTGTCATTCATGTAAGTAATCGGTGTAATATATGTATAAATATGTATAAACACATGGATGCATATACAGCTTTTTCTGTAAATGATATTTTAAGAATGTTACAATTTTCACTGAACTGTAAGGTTCAGAGAAATAAAAGTGCGGAGCAGTAGATCTGAGGAGATTAAAGGAAACAACCCCGACCAAAATTCAAGCATCTTACATGAAATTCACCATGATAAGGCATTTAAAATACCACAACCTAAATACTGTGCTAGACTCCCATTTTTATGTTTTATGCATAAGCTTAAAGAATCCCCACAATTTATAAGTATGGCTACTATGGTAGCCATAGCTGCAGGTCTCAGTTTCAGACAGGAGCAGCAACAGCTGAGGACCATTAACAAACCCACGCAGTAGAAGTGTCTTTGCCCCGTGAGTACCACCTAACACACACACAAACATCTTTAGCACAACAGATGCTCCCCTGCTCCCCCTCCCAACCCACCCTGAAAGCAGCACATCTGGACTCATGGCACTCCCCACTCCTCCTCAGGGCTCAGTTTCCCAGCTGCTTTAAGCTGACATATTTGTGAACCGCCACAGAAAGATGCTGCCGTGCCCTCTTCCCAAGTCTCAGCACCATTGTATAGTGAGCAGGATTAGGAAATTTATTTAAAAGCTCAATCTTCAGGCACATCTTCCCCACTACAGGCTGGTTTTCAACCCGTTCTCAGATTACACATAAATTGACTTAAAGTTATTGTGGACTTGTGACATCTGATGCAGCTCTGTGGGGATGCTCTGCCCCTCCTCTGCTGGGAAAGCAGGTCTGGTCCCTTCCAGGCTGCCCGCTCGCCCCCGCTAGCCCTCCTGTTCCCCAGGGACATGCACTCACGTGCTCTCGATATGACAGCACGAGACATCTCCCCACCTGTCTCCCTGGGGCACGTTGCAGTGCGGGGCTCTGAGATGACTAGAAAAGAAAATCCCCCAAAGCAGCTCTGGGCTTTTGGAATCTCCTTTGGGAAAACACGACGTGCCAGATGGGATCCCACAACTCCCTGCTGTCTACATCACTGTGTATGCTGCTCCTGCAAAGGCCCTATCTTCACCATGAAAATTACAGTTTGTGATAGCATATAGTCATTTAGCACTTAGTGAATAAAACAGGCAAACACAGCCTGGCTAAATAAAGCAAAAATTCAAAATAATCATACACTATGATTTTAGCATAAATAGTTCTGACACTTAAATAGAATGAAAACCATCAAAACACACTTTTTAAATTTCATTTATAGAGGTATGTTTTTAAAGTTAAGAGGCTAACAGAAAACACAGGAGAAACCTAATTCTAAAATACTTGTCTCTATAAACGTTCGTTTGATTTCATCAGGTAGATCTGTTAAAATTTTGTGGTGATATTTTTATGATACAACTTAAAACTGAAGTTATCAAAATAGTATGAAGTCAAAGTATGTGAGGCATTGCATTTCAGTCAGGTGTGTAATTTTTTCCTCTTTGAAAAGAATTTACATGCTAATTATCCTTTATACGAATAGCAATTTGAAGGAGGCAAAATAAATTTTTCATGTAAAACACAAAGGTCCTTCTTTTGAAGTTATCTTAACAAGTAAACAAGTTTTACTATAACATTTAAAATACTAAATTAAAAGTATGTATTAAACCTTGGTTCCACAGAACATGACCCACTTTCAGTATTTATTACAGATTTCAGATAAAGTGCTAGAAGATCTAGACTGGTATTCTATGTGAACTGAGGTGATGTAAATTGAGCTGAACGAACGAATAAATTATACCTTGTAATTAGTGTATTATATTTGGTAGTGTTAAAGTTCTGCTGGAGCGGTATGCAGATTGGAAAAAAAATTACTTGACTTGCAATCTTGCTAACAGTTACACCTTTGGCATAACTAGTGCTTACAGCATACTGGGGTCTTTTTACAGCATACTGGGGTCTTTTTTCTTATTGACCTATCACTGTAGTAAACACATTGTATACCTAGTCCTGGGGAAAACGTAGATGCTTCACTCCCTGTGACCATTTGCTGATTACCACTGTCTGAAGGCTCAAGAGCTGAGATCTTGTTTAGAATCATAGGATGGCTTGGGTTGGAAGGGACCTTCTAAAGATCATCTAATTCAACCCCCTGCCATGGGTAGGGACATCTTTCACTAGATCAGGTTGCTCAAAGCCCCGTTCAACCTGACCTTGAACATTTCCAATGATGGGGCATCCACAAATTCTCTGGGCAACCTGTTCCTGTATCTCAACCACCCTCATCGTAAAAAATTTCTTCCTTATGTCCAATCTAACCCTACCCTCTTTCAGTTTAAAACCATTACCCCTTGTCCTGTCACTACATGCGCTGGTAAAAAGTCTTTCTCCATCTTTCTTATAAGCCCCCTTAAAGTATCGAAAGGCTGCAATAAGGTCTCCCGGAGCCTTTTCTTTTCCAGGCTAAATAATCTCAGCCTTTCTTCATTTTTGTGACCCTCCTCTGGACCCATGTCTTTCTTGTACTGGGGGCCCCAGAGCTGGATGCAGTACTCCATAGAGGTCTCATGAGAGTGGAGTAGAGGGGGAGAATCAACTCCCTAGACCTGTTGGCCACATTTCTTTTTATGCAGTCCAGGATATAATTGGCTTTCTGGGCTGCAAGCACACATTATCATCTCTTGTCCAATTTTTCACCCACCAGTATTCCCCAAGTCCTTCTCCGCAGGGCTGCTCTCAGTCAATTTATCACCCAGTCTATACTGATATCGGCAAGTGCCCTGACCCAAGTGCAGGACCTTGCACTTGGCCTAGTTGAACTTTTTGAGGTTCACATGGGCCCTCTTCTTAAGCCTGTCAAGGTCCCTCTGGATGACATCCCTTTCCTTTAACATATCAGCTGCAACATTCAGCTTGGTGTCATCTGCAAACTTGCTGAGGGTGCACTCAATCCCACTGTCTATGTCATTATTAAACAGTATTGGTCCAGTACAGACCCTTGAAGGACACCACTTGTTACTGGTGTTACTGGTTTCCATTTGGACATTGAGCCACTGACTGTAACTCTTTGGATGTGGCCATACAGCCACAGTTCCTTAATCATCTAATAGTCCATCCATCAAATCCACCTCTCTCCAATCTTAACCTAAAAGCAGTCTTATATGATGCCTAAAAATGTCCTCCACCTAAAACCAACAAAATCTATTAGTGATCATATGAATCAGTATACAAGTTCAGGTCTAGAGACTGGAACCTAAAACTGAACACATTTCCTGAATGATAAAAATGGAACAGCGATTATAATAAAATGCAAGTTTTGACAACACTTAATGTTTTGACAACGCTTAATAAAAAGTTAAACAAAATAAATCAAAGAAACAGTGTAAGTTTTATCAAGGAAACTGTCAGACTTGTCACTGCGCAGTAGTGTTTTAATTGGGTAATGATCATAATCACATACTCTGTGAGCAAAGGAGTGAGGCATCTGAATAAGAGGCAATTGAACCCAACATGACCTAATTCTCAGAATGTCTTATCACAAACCTCCACTTCTGCACAGTTTAACTTATCTGTCTGTAGTAAATGTCTAGTGGAAATACTATTATAATGGCCATTCCAGTTACTTTATCGCAAGGAGATGCTGTACTGCACACCGAAATATATTAATACACAAAACTATACATATTTTGATATTAATCAGGATCAATTTCCCAAATTACAAAAAGAAGCCTAGCTTACTAAATAAATGTGCTTTGCTTTGCTTTAGGGAAAGGAAAAAATAGAGGGCATGTCTGGATATGTGCTATTTAAACTAAAATATTCAATAATTTATATATTTTAAAAATACGTAAAATCCTAGCCCCTGTTGTTTTGCAAATCCCCACGCTGGGGACTGCAGTTCAAGTAAAACATTGTCCAGATTTGTTTCAGTTTTTTCTTTAAAAGCTCTTCTCATTCTACATCGGTAAATTAGCAACACTATGTAATAAAAATAATCCTTCTCACTATCTTTAATAACATTTGGCTATCGGTTTATTATGACAGTTAAACTGCAGTATTATAACCTAGTTTATGCACACAGAACACAGTGATATTTCATAAAAGTATGGAATTTATTAATAACTATGGTAATACTATGCAAATATGCAAGATCATAATACAAATTAAAGTATATTATCTGAAACACCTCAATTCTTTTTTATGTGTAGCTTTCCTCCCCCCTGTGCTCCCTTCCATTACAATTATCCTACCTTTCAGAGCAAATTGTGTCACAGTTCTTTCTTGTCTCCTGAGTCTATAATTTGGAACTTGTCACAGCGCTTCTAAGCACTTCATATACCTTCCCATTATCTTGTAAATAGATACATTAAGTAGATAGTGCTAAGATTAAATATTTTAACCTTATTTAAAAACTTAACATTTGCATTATATTTTTTACTTCCAGAAGAAGCTTTAGCATTTCCATTGTAATTGATATTTATAAATGTAATCAAGCATAATCAAGGTGCCTTGAAAAGTAATTTTATTGAAAAAGCCGTGTGTTTCTGATTTCAGATAAGAATTCAAACACGATAGTCTCTCCTTTAAGAATCAGACCCAAAAAGACCATAAAGGCAGCCTCTGAAACAGATTTTTTTCAGAATATGGTATTTAAATAAATTGTTAAAATTATCTCTAAGTGTTAAGAGAGTCAAATGACTGGTAAGAGGAACTGAATTAGAGAAAAGCAGAAGATGAGGTTATATTGCTGCAGATACCTCCTCTGAAGATGTGAGAAATATTCAGCTAGGCTGGACCTTGAAATGACTATAGAAAAAAGATGATCAAGAGAAGATTGCAGACATAGTATGCAGATTTGTTGTTCATGGACCTCAGAAGGGTCACTGATTATGGCAAGACTTGACCCACTATATGTCAAGCTAAAACTGCATAGTGTACTAGTTCCTATTATGAAATGATTAGGATGATCAAGAATTAACCAGTGTTCTTATCTCCTGCCTAAGCATTTTTTAAGTAGCTTTTACATTGTAGCTCTTGCTACAGATCTCTGAACAAACTGCGTAAAGCCTTCTTGGTCTGCTTAATCCTAATGAAGTCAACGTGATTTAAATTCTGTACTATCCAAACACTCTCTCTAATTGGGTAAGCTTGAATAAACTGGAACATCTTAATGTTTCTGTTTATGTACTTATACGTATCTATCTATGGAGAGAGAGTGAGAATATATTACTATGGTACAAGTATCTAAAACACAAAAAGGTACGAGCAAATTAAATTCATTACATACAGCACAGGCATTTAAAAATGTCCTACAACATTACACAAATTGAATACATAAGTATCTCTGTCAGGCTAATCAGTGTGAGAAGTGTGCATTTTCTTAAAATGCATTTTAAAATTATATCTCACCATAGTATGATCCAGCAGATCATGACACATCATCAATGTAATTTTTGGTTAAGATTTGTAAAAATATGAAATCTGCTATTCAACTGTGAAGACTGCTTATTGCCGTAATGTCAGGTATAAAGAAAGCGTACTTTTATGCAAAGAAAAATGCCTTGATCACAACATCTGGTCCCAGATTACTTGGGCCACTGGTCTGAGAGACTTTCAACACACAGAAGGTTCACTTTGTAATACATCCAAATATATTTTTTAAAGATCATGTCACTCAGTCTGCTGGCTGAGTTCAAGGAATACCTTAATTTCATGTTTTCCCATATATTTTTTCTGGTTTCTTCCTTTTATTTTCTCTATCCCTTGAAGAGGTTTTATTTATTTTTAACTTCTAAAACCTTCTTGTATTCCTCACAGTTTTAGATTACTCATTCAGCAAGTACTTGAATTTTTTTCTGTTTTTAAATAGTCTATACCTTCCTATATATCTCATATATATATATTTCTGTTTAATAAATAACTATTTAAAAACTGTAACCTAGACTGGAGGTGTGTAGCAGGGACTATAGAATGATAGTAGGAAAGAATGATGTTTTAAGATTTTATCAAACAATATGCAGTCAAAACAAACTTTCATATTTTCTAGATAAAAATATATGATCGAGATGTAACAAATATTTGTTATATTAAATCGTCTGACATCACAAATAGAATAGGACTAAAAATATATTAGGGATTAGCTGTTTTATATATTCTACTTATTGCTTGGAATCATCTAAAACATTGAAACAGCTATTTGTCTACTTAATGCCCATTCTCACAAAAGCTTTAAAAAAGGAAACTTTTAAGAGAAGGGATTCCCCCTGGAAGGAGATCTTATGTCTCATTTCAGTTGTAAAGTGGAGCATGGTCATTTACACCTCTGAACCATCAATAGAGTTATTTCTGTGGAGTTAATGAACCATCAGTTTCAGAACCAGGAGAAACTGATCCTAACCTATGCTTAAAATAGTACTTTAGTTTATCTGAAAAAGAATGTTTTTACTACTTTTCCTTTGAACTTCAGCAGCATCGCTCTGAGCTGTTTGTAACTGCTCTCTCACTGTATTTCTAATTCACATTTTCTGCTCAACTCTATCCTCATAAAGAGTTTAGATCTAAACTCCCTGGAAGTGAATTTGCATTTAAAAAAATTTCTCCATTTCAAAATGCATTTAGTGTTTTCTTGTATTTTTTGAGCAAAACCTTAATATTACAGCGGCATGAAATAATGAAACCGTCTCATAAACATAGTAACATAAAATGGTGAATGTACTGCACCATCCATACATCATTTGTCCTCTGTCAAGCTGACATCTGTGCATATTTAATAGCTTCAATGTCAAATCTCAGGAAAAATACCAGTAGGAAAATAAAGCTGTGGCAGCGTTTCTTTTTTGATATGCACAAAAGCAAGACCCGAGAGGATGAAGGAAGTTAGTCTATTTTGTGGCTTCTTTTCACATCACAACATAAATGGTTTCCAATTACTTTACTTCAGTATTAAGCAAGGACTGATCTGCATATGGCTTCAATTAAAAAAACATATGTAAGCCAGACATCTGTGATGGCTTGACCTCTTCCATATGTGTATGAAAACAAGCTATGCGGAATATGCTGATTGGGGATACCGTGATAAATAAATGAGACCAAAGGATGACCTAGTAGATACTACCTCCACTCCAAAAACATATTAGACCATGATCTGCTAACTTTTAAAAATTATTACCAAATAATTGCCTGCATTAGCGATTATCGTGATTGCAATTGTTGTTTCCCAGTGTGCGCCATGCTGCATGCTACTGCCAATATGTTATGTCTCTCTTAGAAATACCTAAATTATACCCAAATTCTTCTTTAAATTTCCTGTTGCTAATTTAGGCAACTCTCAGGGAACTCCACTGGCTTTCAAGGACAAAATGTCTCAAGCCTTTACTGTACCTTTCCAGTACTCTCTGATCTTTATTCATGTGCTGCATCCTTCTCAGCAAAATCTAATGAAGCCGTACATGTGTAGTACACGGTCCAATAACCACAAACCTTTATTATTTGTTACTAAAACCTTGTGACCAATTAAACTTTGCTATTTATTTCATAATAATTATAGTTTTGTGTAAGAACCAACTGTCTAATCATAGGAAGTCTCATTTTCTCAATTTTTTTAAGGACCTCTGAAAATGAATTATAAGACAGAAATACAAGATTACAGAGGATAAGAGATTCAGTAGGTAACACAAAAATAGGATTTTAAACCGTGGCAAATTATTTAAAGTTCAGAGAATAAATGATAGGCTTGTCTTTTGGAAATATAATGTTGACACTGACCATTTCAATTAGGTCAGACATTTAGCTTAGGTTCTTGCAGAATTGGTAGCTTCATGTAAAAATTATATCCATTCAGGAAAGATATGCTACATATAATCATAACAATTCAGAGAGAAGCATACAAAAATTAAATTAGTAACAAGATTCTTTTGAATGGGCATTAATGAGAATATGAAAAAAGTTCATTTATCTATTTTTATCATGAATTTGCCGAAGGCTGCTCAAGCAACTCACAGTCGACTACTATTACATGAATATGCACGTCCATACATATATATGTTTGCATGCATATGAATTTATCTATAACAGTAACTGATCACAGATAACTACTCAGGAACTCAGGCAGCTTATAGCAATTGATATTGTAACACAGAGTGGTATGAAAAATAACTTACTGGGAATTTATGAAAGAAATTGCTCTTTGCAAATGAGAAAAGTAAATTTTCAGTTTTTTCCGTCATAGGGAAAATGTCATCATTCATAACTGACACTGACGTACTCCCTGTATTTCCTTTGCCCAGAGAATCTCTGGTATAGTGCTTGCTAGCAGTGCAAAACAACAAGCATTTCATCATTCAGTACAGATTTCAAATCAGGATCCTAAGGAAAAAAAGAACTATTGCTTTCTCAAAGGGAAAGAAGGTTTTGCAAATGAAACACTTAAGCAATAAATAAAATGTAATCATTTCCAGTGGGAAAAAAAAAATCTACAGCCTTAGAAAAAACATTAAAAGCTAATTTTAAATGTTCATAATATTGTTTATACCTAATTATTTACAATACCATATAAGTAGTAGTGCAATTATTTTTCATTAAATGGCTAAGACCTACCAATGTATTTCACGTGGACTGTTACAGAGAGAACAATTTCTTTGATGTTTAAGACTTTGAACACATGAACAAACCAAGAAAATTTCTGTATATCACTGACCTTTTGGGTTATTTTAAAGAAATTTAGATTTTATATTAGTGGAATAATACTTTTTTCATTTAATGGGGAACAGTTAATCTCTTCCTGCAATAGTCTGTACTATTCTTCCTTTTTGTTCCAAAAATAGAATCCTGTATGCCCTTAATCTAATATACCTTCCCCCTACTATTTAATGGAATTACCTAGGTCTGAATCAATATTCCATTAGCTGGATTCAGTCAATGAACTGTCTTTCACTGCCTGCATATTCTAGTTCTAAGGTTTGCAGTGCTGGCACACCACAAGCATAAGTTACTGCAATACTGACAAACCAGTTGTCATGCACAGATATTTATACATGCTGCTTTAAAAATCACAGTGTAAGGAATAACAAATTGTTCGGTGAGCAGTGGTACTGAAGAGGCCTGATTTTCAATGGTCCAGTTCATTCCCAAATCCCCTTCTTCACATGACTCCCATGCAATCTGCATAGAAATAGAGGCTGACGGCAGAAGCTCTGGCAGTCAGGGAGAGCCACACCTGAGCTGGCTGCAGAGGCCACAGGCACAGACCTGTCATTGGCCATATGGCTGATGCCTTTCCCCAAGGACCAAGCACATTTTCTCCCAAAAAGTCACTGGTTTAGGATACACCCCTCCAGCGACCTACTGCCTACCACAGCACTTGCAGGAACCCTTGTGGATTCACTGTTCTGTTGAGTTTGGTTGAGAATGGCTAAAACTTTAAAAACTTGTTAAGGTCGGTAGAGGGATGAACTGGTGCAGACACAGGCAGTGCGATCACAAAAAAACCCTCATCTGCTTTGAGAATTATTCACATTTGGATGTTTCTCAGACCCAAATATGTATGGGAATTCAAACAGCTTTGGTAAAGACTTTTAATAAAGCTTGCTAAGTCCAAGTTATCAATTTCAGCTGGCTAATGGATTTAAATTATATATTAAAATGTTTAATGTAACAGTATACAATTAAGTGGTGTTATGTAGCAATACACCAAAAACATATGCTAGTTTCTGATGGAAAGCATAAATGCCCTCTGTGCTGCAAGTCATGATTTTAGAAAAAAATTACGTTTTCCTTCAATATACCCTGCTTGAAGTATTATTTCTGTGTTTGCAATAAAAGATCAGAATGGAAGAGATACCACTAAGCACTCCAGAATTTAGAACTTAAAATTACTGAGTTTAAATCTTGTACAAAAAGATGGTGTTTTAGTGGCATTTTTGTGAAATCACAGCATGCTTTGCAAGATCTGTATTTTTATGCTTTACTGAACAGAACACTAACTTTCCAAAATCTCATGATGAGAACAGGCCAACAATTTCCAGACATGTTTATTATAACAATGATTTGAAGTCAGTAGTAATAATTATTTAATATGAAGCATATATCTGTAATGGTCTAATAAGTATGTATAACATACGAGACAGCAGAACATAGAACTGAAAAGTTACCAGTATTGAAACAGCACTTTTTTTTGACACTGCTAGTTTTCCCCCTCTTGTGCATGAAGAATTCAAACAAGAAGGATAAAGGTTATCTAAGCCACTGACATGAGTCTTGTTTTTACAAGTCAGTGCACACATGGACATCTGAGCACAGTAAATTAATGTGGATTTGCATCAACAAACAGTAATTATGTTTTACATCATCCAATAAAGAGCAGAGGAATGATGAATTCCCACTGTCAGAGCTGCACTAAATTCCACCACAGAAAAGTTTTTATCAGTTCCAAAATTGAATGCATCTACCAAATATTAACAAAATCTTAAATGTAGTCCACAGACAAATCTCAAAGCAAGATGTCTGACTAGACTTATATATTTGGCCAGAGTTTCTGCACTGTCCAGAATCAGCGACATTTCTGTAGCTCTTGAAAGCTAGGGTACTCACCCAAACTCTCTTGTCAAGATTCAGTTATCTAAGCAACTTTTATGAAAAGTTTCACTGTACTTAATTTTGATGTATATGTTTACATGAATCCAGTCATTTTGGCTATAAAGCTCTAAAAATGCCAAATCAATGCCCCCTTTTACACAAATGAAAGACACAGTTGCTTAGTATTAAGCACCACATAACATAATACTGTTACGTGAAAAGCACATTTACTAAAGACATTATATTCTGTAGCCTATGGCATTCTATATAAAAGCTAGGACTCTTAAAAATAAGAGGTTATGACAGCTGACCAGTTTTGTATGACAGCATTGCTACTAGTACTATAACATAATAAATGTCATTACAAAGCCAGAGCGATCTAAAAAGTTCAACCTGACTCGCACCAATTCCCACACTACAACTTAGAGTTTCATCCCTTCAACGTGGTCAACACTTGGCTCTTATTCCTGTACTTGCAGTCTTGCAAAAAATTAAATGCCCACTTTCCTTGGGGCCCTGTGAAAATATAAATGCATTCTCAGCTCAAAGTCCCCCACAAATATCATGCAGAAATGGAAAAAGAAAGGTGTAAAGCACTATTTTATCTCAGAGATTATCAATGATAAGAATCTCTCACAATTTCTTTTTGTGGCAAGCTTTAATCAAATACACTCTAATGTTATCAAAAGCAATGTAGACATCTAGCAATACATTTTATCACGAGGTAAGAAATGACGCAGGACAAATATTACAAGCATCTTTCTTTTCAATTCCTTTAGTGTAGAAAGAAAAAGATAGAAAAGAAACTGTGAGTCCTCTGCTGCACAATTTGTACATGTGTCACTAGCAGGCTATTCCATACACTTCACATTGAAATTCTAGGGAAAGCAATAATTCATATAAATCAATTGGATATGTCAATTCTAATTAGTCCACAAAGGCTAGGTAAGTATCCTTAGGAGACCACACGGTATCTCCACATCGCTGCAGACAAATCAAGTACCCAAATCTTGGCTAGTCTGTGGCTTGGGACACAAGGGAGCCTACACAGAGCAATTCAGAATATTGGAGCACGGCAGCAGAGGAATGAGGTTAAAAAACAAAAGCTGGCTTTCCTGCTTTTTGCTGTCCACTGGTTTTGGCAAACTAGACTACTATGCGATAAAGGATGCCTTCTGAAACACAAAGAAATCAAAGCAAAAGAAGCAATAAACATTCACTTCACACTGTAACGTGGAACCAGTTGGGGCAGCTGGTTTCAAGAGAAACAACCATGAAGTGAAACAGAGTGTTACTATATAGGTTTTTCTTTTATCACTGTGCAGGGAAAATATCCATTCCTTTATCCCTAGTAGTAATTGTGATCACTATCATCAGTCCTTGAAGAAACCGAACATCCAGAACGGCTGAAATTACAAACAAAAACATCTTCCAGATCTAAACCTCAAAAGAAATCTAAATGATGTCAGAAATGAATGTACCATTAACATCCCCTGAACCAGGGGTAGAAGAATATACACAAATTATAATGTATACCAACACTACTTGGATTGAATTTCAGCCAGTATTTTCCCTCCTGCCCTGGCCTACAGCATTGGACACGTGTGGTTTTTCAGCACCATATCATTAGCCTACCTATTCATTTGCATAAATTTCTGCTACAGCATTGGCATAATAAGTAGCAATACAATTTAATTGTACATGTTATGGTGTGCTGTTCTCTACCAGTGAGTGACAGTAACTCATAATATGAAAATGAATAAAACATTCATTGACAGAATACCACTGAGTTTACCCAGACATATAACCAGACATAAAATACAGTAATGGATTATTACAAATGGATTATTTTATAAATTTGTAAATGCAAATAAGTACATTTATTTTTCAGAAGCATGCACTAGTTCCTCTAGTAGCCTATTCACCAGCCTAGCCTGCAATGGATTAGGATCCTCATTCTCACTGGTACTTAAACAGATGCATTTTCAGAAGAAAATTACAAGCTTTGGAACAGATTTAACACTTTGAATAGAACACGTTTCTCCCTGTTTTGTGAAAAAGGATTACTGTGTGACAAGAGGAAATCTTTCAACCATGTCAAAAGACAGGAAAACCAAAAGTCTATTTCCTCTCATTATTCTGTTAACATTGTCTTGCTCTACAGGCAACTGATGTACCTAAATTCAAGGAATTATAATAGCAGTTGCTACAGCAAATTTGTATTTTTCCTGAATTTTTTTTTAAACATAAACCCAGCCTTAAGTAGGAAGAATACAGAAATACTTATAGCCTGAAATAATTTATCTGAAGTTTGATAGCCTAATACCACAAAGATTGGATGCATTACTTGTGGAAAATAATTAGATGTGGTCTGTTGGAATTCACCTGACCTGCAGTCCACTCGCTGCTCTCTCTTCCCCTTTTGGACTGTATGCAGGTAGCTGAAATTTGAGTAAAATGCAGCCAACCTCCATTCTTTTGTTTCTACTATATACACATCATCTTATGACAACAGACCACATACATATTGGAATACCTGAATAGGATCATTTCCAATCTGAGTTTGGCTACGTGATGTGCAGACATCATATAACCAGAAGGTTCTGTGCCTTCATCAGAGGTTTTGTGGCCTTGACTGCTAAGACACAGTTGCTGTACAAGAATGATAAATTCATATAGGATAAAGTTTTCAAAAGAGCAAGCGTAAGTTTCTAGTGCAGCTTAACACACAGAACACAAATCCATAGTCACTTTGGTTCTAAATTCCCTTTAAAACAATCCTATGCTTGGGTACCTCTGAAAATTTTACATACTAAGCTTTTATACTACCATTGGTGGTGCTGCTATAGTATTCCAAAATATTCTTACTGTGCAAACAATAGTCTTAAAGACCATGTCCTACTATGGAATAATTGGCGTAGAGGTAGTGGTCCTTGAAGAGAAAACTGAGAAGACATTGAAAAAAATTATCCTCTACCTTGTAGCTATTTATATCAACTCACATAGCTGCCTTTATGTCTGGCAAGGGAACACTGGGTGATTTCACAATTAAAGAATTTCGTTTGTGCTAGGTAATCAACACAAATAATATGTAATTACATTCAGGGATCTCCTTTTTCAGCATACCGGGTTAGCAAGACCTTGAATTCCTTACTTCTTACCAGAAAGACAAAACCATTATGCATGCACATGTGTAAAATACCTGTGAACAAAAATACTTTTAGACTACTGTGAACTGTTTGTACAAACTTAATTATCTTTTTTCAGTGTCCTGATCCTAAAGGATTTTTAAAAATGCAAAAATTGGCAACAGACTTTAAAATGAGAAAAAACAACAGACAGTACTTAAAATAGTTTATTTTTCTAAATTGCATGATTTGAAAGGCTAAAAAAGAATGAAAGAGCTAATTAGGCTAAGCAAAAGATGATATATCCTTTCTAATATGTGGAATAATTAGCTACTAACCCATCCAATAGTATTAATTCAATGGTTTGGCACAGCATAATAAATAGCACTGCACTGCCAAAAGTTGAACTTCTTTTCCAATTGAGATTAATAAAGCTCTCTGGATGCATATATGTTTGTATAGACGAAAATAATGTATGTGCCAGGTTCCTCATTATACTGAGGAGATGGAATATCTCCTCATCTCTCACTAAGAGAGATGGCATTCCATTGCAAAGAAAGAAGATTTATTTCCACCTATTTAAGCATCAATATCTAAATAAAACGAAGATTTCAGTCTAGAATAATTACCTTTGAATAGCTTTTGAAATATGAGGGGAAAATAAGTATCTGACATATCAAATGACTTGTTAAAAATGAAACTTGATTACATATCAGGTAAAGTAAGAAAAAATACTTCCCAAGATACTCACAGTATTGACAAATCAGAAAGTGTATCAGCAGAATGAAAAATTAAAAGAATTTCAGGAGAGATCATTGTAGGTATGGCCATTAAAAAGTAGTATTAATTTAAGCAAAACTTGAATAATTTTAATTCAGAAGAAGCGACCTTATCAATAGATACAGAGACAGCCATGAAAGACCGGCTGCTTCATCTTCAGCATGGCATACTTCAAAATAAATTCTTGCAAACTGCTTTCCAACTGACCAACAGAATACTATTACTGTTGAAATTTTGTTAAAGACATGCCTAATAAAGAAATATGTTAGAAAAATGTTAGCAAAAAACAAAGCATATGTGTTTGGTAGCTATGTCCCATACATTGTTTAAAAAAAGTACTAAATGTGCAAGCAAATTAAACTCATGCCAGTTGTTATAAACATGTTGACCCACAGGTGACTTTATTTTGCCTTCTAGCAGAAAAACTATCATGCTTGGGTTGCTAGCTTTTTCAGTAACTGCAGAGAGAGAAATTTTCTGATCTTTATTTCTCCTTGAATGCTATCACAGCACAGTGCCTAATTTCACTAGCTGAATGCCTATGAATTAACAGTACTTTTAATTACTTTAGATACAATCTGTATTTGAGCATACTTTTCATTTTACATTCCTTTTTCTTCCATTCATTATCAAAGTCTTTCTTCCCACTAGACTGTTTATATTTTAATTTATGTGGGCTTTAACAATATACTGACTCCAATACCGTCCTAATTAAATTAAATTTACTCGCACAGATTTGAACAGCAACCCATGTTGACCTCAAAAGTACTCCTTTTTCTTCTTTCCAATGTATTTTACTGTCTATCAAAGAATTATTTTCCCCAGGCCCTACTACTTCTTCAGAGTCAGCCAATGCCTTTGTGCAACTAGTCGTCCAATACATATCCAGATTAGTATTACAGCTTTAATAAAATTACAGTCCAAATGCTAAATGGCCTGCACTTTTTAGTCCATAGATGTTATTCAGGTCACTTCAAATAAATAATTGCAGAGCAGCTTCTGACCGCACTAGTAAGAAAGGACTTTGATGTTTAAGATAGGATTTTTCCTGCTACAGCCATCATTCCCAATTTTCTTCTTAATTAAAACACCACTCAAAAATGTCTTTCTAGAATAGTGAAAGAATTGAAGCTGAAAGTATGGCTCACCTATGACTTTTCCTTTTATAGCACATAAATTCAACCCCGAGCAATCCCAAGAAAGTACTAGTACTATCCTTCCTTCAGTGAAAGATACTCCCACTTTTTGCACTTCAATTTTACCCTTTCAAAATCAGATTATTCTAACATTTAAAATTATTAAATTTTTAAGGTAAAACATATATTTCTGTATCACCACATTGCCACTTCTGTTATGCACGGGCTTATCAAATACTTTTATTTTTCCCTGTTTACATTTCTTACATCTCCTTCTTTCCTATTGCGGTGGTTCTTCCAGTGTAGAATCTTTTCTAGACAGGATTCTAGATAGTTAAAGAAAGCTCTGAATTCAGCTTTCTTTCAAAAGAAAAATCATGATCTGTGATTGTATATATTAGTAACATCTCTTCTGATTTTATTCAGAAATAATATGATGGTTTGAATCAATTAACCAAGACATAATATTAGTTGTTCTTTTTTTTTTCCAAGTTTATTTGTGAAAAGTGGATATAAAACCATACTGAGGGCAAATGTGTAATAGACTCCTCAATTAAACCTTCCCTGCCTTTAATAATTTGCATTTGAGAGTCTAGTTAATAGGTGGTTTAGGACAGGGAAGAAAAAACACGGGAGGTGCCTCCTTTATTTTTTGTTTCTCTTGCACTTAGAACCCTAATTATGGATAGCATGTAGTTATGTATACACTGTGTAATGGTTTGCATCACTATGGTAGAAGCAGAGACATTTCTTTTTGATGTGTAACCCCAAACAACTACTCCCCACCCTCCAAAAGCCAGTGGGCTGATGGCCAGGCCCTTAGGGAGCGCATATGGAAAATACAGCATCGCAACATGCACAGTGTGTTCCAAGAGCTTGAGCTAAGACAGTCAAATTTCTCTTGCTTTCCTGAAGCAACATAGCTGTTCTGCAGCTAAACTCATGACCGATGTGCAGCTGAATTCCCGATGGACCACTGAGTCTAAGCTTACCTGAGAGATTTCTACAGTACATTGGAGATGCTTCTGTTTAAAGCGTTATATAACCCATCTAGATAAGATGGAGTGGGACATCCTGCTAATGCTGCCTGGAATAAATAGGTCATGTAACTTGGACACTGCCAATTGCCAAACAGAAATCAATTAAGAAATCCATGTACAGAAAAGAAAAAGAAAAAGAAAAAAAAAAAAAAAAAATCAATGCTCATTGACCTGGCCCAGTGAGTGGATGATATGCAGAGTACAAAGTAGTACTGACATATATTGATATAAACAGGAATGCAGCTATCTGTGATCCAGACAGGAAGAAAACACAGTGTGCATAGCATTGTGGATGCTCTGCCAGCATGGGACTGGGAACACATGCCATGCTGAAAGGGGCAAATGGAGGGACAGAGGGAGAGAAGAAACTCTTGCTCCTGCTGTTACCACCCCTCCACATGTGGAATTTTAGACCAAACAATTATCTTTCCCCTCCATTTTTTTTCACTTTGAAAAAATTTTATTAAAGTATACATATATATGAATCTACAAATACTTTGTACTCTATGCACGCTGTCATATACACACACACACAATGCATTAATGTATTGACATCTTACTGACCGGGGCTGTATTCTAGCTGCTCATAAATTGTATTAAGTTTGCTTATAATTTAACTCAGGAAATCAGATGTGCTCCTTTAAGACATTCTGATTCAAATAATTTCTTATATGTTAGCTTCTGTTTAGTAGCATAAGCAAAACAGAGATACCTCTATACCCCCTTCCTTTTAAAATTACTTTTAAAATAAGGTCTTTCCTCTGTTTTTCAGACTACCTAGTCTAAAAATCCATTACAGTGATGAACTCCAATTCACAATTTTCACTGATCACTTAATCAGCAATCAAATTTTAGTGCAATAATCTATTAATGTTTCAAGATTTAGCACAGAATAAGAATACAATCGTAATATTTTAGGAGTGTATTTCAGTTGTTAATAAAGGCAGCATTAGATCGCCTACCATTCAATTATTGTCATTATTTAACAGAATTAAGAGAAATTCTTAATGATGCTTTTTGGTTACATAGATTAAAATTCTTATAAATTATTACAGATTAAAAAGAGATCTTATACTTAGTCTTGTAAAATTTTTACTTTTGATCCTGGCTCAGTAAGAAGCTGCAAGAATTGAAGAAAGTGGTGTGCATAGCAGGAAGGCAGAAATGTCAGAAGCAAGAGAATACCCCCAAGAGCAGAGCCGCAGGCAGATTCACTCAGCAGAAAGCACACGGAATGGGCAGGAAGATAAAAATGTAGAAGCAGGGGGAAAAAAACCCAGGCATTTTAGAGACAGAGTGAAAAAGGAAAGGTAAGGGCTTAAAGGCAGGAGGCTAAATAAATCATAACAGGAGCTGGAAAATCCCCATCCTGCTTTAAAAGAAAAAATAAAGTCATGAGACAGCACAGTAAGAGAAGAGCAACACTATTGACCAGCAGCAGGGCAGCAGCATTTAAGAGGTACAGGTTCTTTGTTTAAAAAAGGGGGGAAGAAGAAAAAAAAAAAAAAAAATCAGCAAGGGATCTCCTAATGGGCATCCTTGACTGAAGCACGTTCTTTTTCCAGAGGAAACTTCTTGGGTCTGCTATTTCTGACTAGTGTCAGGGCATAGCACTGCATTGTTCTTTAGATAACACAATGTAACATGGTGGGGTATTTAGATTCCTTTTATGTGGAAAACAATGTTTCAGAGGAAAAACTCTTGAGTTCGATTTTAAATGTTTCCAACACACAAAAGTTTGTTGGGTTATGCAGTATGCACCAATTTACAGGTATGGCTGCATCAAGGCCAAAAGCATTTCTCTAATATGACATATATGTTATTTAGTTTGTACGAGCAGATCTAAAGATACATTAAGTCTATTTTGCAATTAGAGGTACTTGCAAGAAGCATATGCATAATAAAAGGTCCTTCATCCTGCTTTTTTCTTAGATCAAATGCATTTCCCCCCCCTTGCTTTCTATTTTACTATTAAGTGCCAGTTTCCCCGTTGGAGACATCTTATCAAAGTTCCACAGGATAGCCTAGTTTGTGCAAAAGCGGAACTCCTGATAAAGAATTAAAATACTGGGACTGTCACATGCAATTTACCTATGTAATTTTACTATTTTACTTTTTTCAATATCCTTTCACCTGTTCACCTACACAAAGTTATTTTTTCTTTAGAATTAAGTTAATACATTGCATTTTATTAGCTAGTAGGAATTAAATAACAGAGGGAAAAAAGAATTTTTTTATATCAAATACTTTGTTAAGAGGCTAACTGGATTAATAACTTGTTATATGAAAAAACAGTGTTCTTCCAAATTTGGATGTTTGCAGGTTGCTAAAAAACCCCCAAACTTTAAATTGACACGTGTCTATACTTTAGATAAAACTCATTTTAAACAATCTTCCAGTCTGATTAGCATTACCTTCTGGTTCCTTAGTACCATCCTTTTAGATGCTGGCATGGTTAAAACACCCAAGGTCTACTTGGTTTAGTATAGTGTGGCAAATGTCAGTGAAATATGAGAGCATATGGCATATAATTACAGAACCATATGGATGCCAGTAGTGATAGTCAACAGTATTTAAATGGAAGACCAAGAAAGTTAAAGGACGAGCAATAAAAGACCATCATACATAACCATAAAATATGTGTGTGTGTGTGTGTATATATATATATATATATAGTTTCTTTACAGCTGAAAGAAGCCTGTACATATCTGTCCTTTAATGAAGGAAAGCCACTGTGTCTGTACAAGCATATAGCTGTAGAGTGTAGTCTACATTATTTTAGTTTTGGTTTGGAAATTTATAAACCCAGATTATTAAGATGAGTGATGCAAGAAATCACTTACCAATGCACATAGCAGATCAACTGCTTCCAGTATCAGTTCTTGGTGGCCAATGCGAGTGACTCCCAGTTCCTCAAGCTCTTGATGAGTGATGTGTAGCAGCTGTTCGCCATTGATCTTTTCTCTTTCAAAATTTTTTATGTATTGTTGGAGGCAATCATCAAGGCCTATTTAAAAAAAGCAAACAACGCATATTCAGAGAACAAACAATCATAATTCTGTAATTCACAAATATAGAAATTTCTTGGGAATACAAGTATAATTCCTTGTTTGGATCTATTATGGAAAATGTGCAAAAAAATTATAATTTAACTTACATGGTATAGCGCATACTACTAAAGAGAAAAGTTTATATTACTGACATTATTTTCAACATTCTTAAACATTTTAATACTAATTTTAAACCTTCACGGTACTTATTAGGGAGATGGGGAAAGGACAAAGAAGCACAGAGAGTGACATTACAGAAAACCTTTTTCTTATGATGTCATGAAGACCTAAATATAAGTTTAGCTTATGATTAGGAGCACATTCTTTCTGGTATTCCTCTTGTAGGACTCTTCAAAGTCATATGGTGTGGCTATTACTGATTAGGAAGAGTGTTTTTCAGGCTCAGTAATGACCTACACCAACTCTGCTACACCCAGTGCCATTTTTTTTTTTTCAAGTCAAACTATCCAACTTTCTGAAACTCAATAACATACAAATGGTTTTGTTACAAAAGCTTGGATTATACACAATTTTGCCCATGCACAAAGAATTATTCCATTTTACCCTGAAACTTGATATGGTAAGAATAACATAACATGCAGTAGCTGCCACATTATTCTATTTCTCAGACCAGAGAAGGGATTATTAACAACATAAATTGAAATATTTTTCATTCCTCCAAATTTGTTTCAGAACCACACATGCTCTAAGTTTCCAGCTTGAACAATTAGTTGAACACAAGACTCTTGACTATTGAAAGCTACGTGAGGTTATGCAGAGTTCCCTCAGGGACTCTGTCTAGAATTGTACTAGATTCAATGAAAACCTGATATGCATATGATTTTCTGGAGACCTACAAAAATTCAGCTTCAATAATTTCATCTACTAAGTAGACCAAGTAGAACGCTTTGATTCTCAATTATTTGTCCTACAGTGAAGGAAGTAAACCCAAGATCCATAAAAAGTACAGATATCCAGAAACCACAGAAATAACCAACTTGGGCATTTAAGGAAGGTAGAGCTTTGAAATATCATAATTTCTGCATGCAGTCTTCTATTAAATACACATGAAGTTACCAGTATGGTTAAATTAAGGAGAAAATGTGTATGTAAGCACTAAGAAAACACAATGTATATAAAGGAAAGCAATAGGCATATGAACAATATCATTCTCGTTTGTCTGTTTAAAAGTTCTCACATATGCAATATAAACAGAAATAAAGCAGAGTTAATGTTGTCTTCTTTTCCTGGATTATTAATGTAAGGAAACAGATAATTCTATCATGTACCTTAATATCTTTTTAAAGAGAAATTGGTAGTTATTTTAACATTTTTTGAACCACAAAGGTCCTTTTAAGTAACCAGATGATATAGTTTGGCAATGATGAACAGAAACATATTCCTCTAAATTAGTACAGGAACGCTAAATGAGTTAAACAAGAGGATGAAGGAAGTTCACCAAAAACATATTAGAAAACTACATTACTATCTGTTACTCCATTTATAAGCATACCTTCCTAGATAATATTAAGTGATTTAATTCGATCTAATACAATTGGTCTATTTCATTGTAATTGAAAATATTAGCTAAACACATAACAAACATGCAATACCCCAGCCTGACTGAATGCTGGGATTAGTTAGCATCCAGAGATGAATTTCTAAAAGTTATAGGAGGACTTGGTCAGAATAACCAAACCACCCGGTGGGGAAGTAAAAGCTTGTGGAAACTGAAGTCAGAAAATGCGAAATTTAAAACTATCCTGTAGACAAAAGTAGTTGATACTGTCCATCTTTTTTTAGTCTCAGGTTTTTAAACAGGGTATCTGAGAAAGAGAGATCTGACACCTTATATATGGCATGCTGAATATTACCACATTGAGTCTCAACTAAGTCAACATAATTCAGTCGAGACACAAGGACTGTGACGACACAAGAATTGAATAAACCAAAACAATATATTTGTCTTCTGTTCCCTAAATACAAGGGGATATATTGCAGTTTCCTTCAATTAACTTATCTTTCAAAATTATTCAATTCTTTACTGTGTAAACGCATAGCCCTAAGTTATGTTATAGTGCTTATTTATAACTTACCAAGTATCATGCACAGCTTTATAGTCACTTATACGTATATCCCATACAAAACTAGATCAGTGATATAAAATGCCATATATTATGTTGTTATTCA
The DNA here is from genome assembly GCF_000690835.1 of Fulmarus glacialis. Classification (NCBI taxonomy): domain Eukaryota; kingdom Metazoa; phylum Chordata; class Aves; order Procellariiformes; family Procellariidae; genus Fulmarus; species Fulmarus glacialis. The sequence goes on from NW_009216359.1 coordinate 148,780, forward strand.
TAAGTATGAGGTAGGTTGCAGTTTGGTTTTTTTGGTTTTGGTTTTTTTTTTTTTTTTAACTCAAATCAGCAGTCTGTAACTAATACCCAGGCCTTTTCTCTGTTCTGGAATGGTCTGCAAACAGGAGACTATTTCTCTGCATCTGTTCATGGCTTTAAATGATTTAATGAATGATTTTATGTAAGTACATTTCAGTTTGGATTGCTTGAAAACTGGTCCTTGCAAGTTCTGCATTTATTATTTAACATTTGGAATTCAGAGGCGTTACACATTTCAGTTCCCTGCTTGCTCAAGAACAATTCTTAGAAACAATTTCAGAGCAAATTCCAAAACCCATGCATTCCAGATTTGCTTTCAGTGAATATTTTCCTAAAGCTCATCAGAAAAAGTCACTGAAACTGATACCAGAAATTAAACTATTTTGAACAAAAATGAAGCAAATTAATTTAAAAATTTATTATCAGTGGCCACAAATAAGCATTTGTAGTACTCAAAAAGATTTAGAAAATACCAAATGAACATGACATCCTGTGAAAACTGTGTTGCCAGATGTATTAAATGTGCCTTTGTGCCAGAGAAAATGTATGACACAAGAGCAAAATATGAAATTTGTATTATTCATACTGCTCTGTAATAGCTCCCCAGGGCATCTTTAGAAGGCGTTTACTTAATGGTGCAAACAGTATGGCAGTTGACAACAGAATACAGAAATATATCATTAAAGGGCCAGGCTGTCTCATAGCATGACAGCATCTAAAATACACACACAAAAAGAAATATTTGTCCATTTCTCTCTGCTTTTCTGTCTTTCTAGGAGCTAGGTGTTGCATTCCATTGTTCCTTTTCTTGCAATGTAAAATCTTCTGTTTGATAAGTGTGAGGTGTTACAAAGCAAGAATTTAGGTATCAGTAGTTTCATTCTTTATTATCATGGCTATAATTGTTTTTAGCGTGAAAATATCAAAGATGAAATTAGAAAGAGTACAGAATGAGATCATTTTGACTCACCAAAGCCAAATGGAATGTTTATTTCCTCAAGCCACTTAGGCCTCATTAGTGTTCTTTATGCAATTTTCTTGATATAATTTCTGTTTACAGATAAGACTTAGTTACGATTCATAATTACAAAGAAGTAAGGGACATTAACTCTGTTTTATACGTAAGTAAATAAAATTAAACCACTATTCCCAAGTTACACAGTGTCAGAATTAGGCAAGAAACAGAGGCTTGCAGTTCTGTTCCTGCACATTCTTACTTTTTTTGCGTAGAGTTTGTAACTAACTGATATATTCTTCATAGTGCAATAAATTAATTCAAGGAAAAGGGTTTAAACATGTATGCTTTATTTTAAAGCTGAGACTTAATATCTATGATAAGAAATCTGATATATTGTCTCTTTCCATTTTTAAGTAAAAACCTTATTCCATCCACATCGTCTAGAAAACTTTATCTCTGTATTCAAAGAGTAAAGGAAAACAAGCATCTCTGATGTTTACTGCAAACTATGATTTTGCAAATAAGGCATGTAGTAGATTGCTTAAATCAAGGAAACATGAAAAAGAAAGGAGGCAGAAAAAAGGTAGGGAGAAAGGGCAGGAAAAGAAAAGCAAGTTAGCTTTAAAAATTTTTGTTTTCTGAACTGTGTAATTAAGAAAAAAGGAATCATTAAAACAACAAAGCAACATGTTATAAAAAAATTCTCTGTAGAGCTAGCTAAAATCAGATTTAAGTATTAACTCAGAGCCAACATTACAAGAGAGTTGCTAGATATTGTGGGCAATAAGACCCACTGAGATTAAAATGAATCTTTCCATTGATGTCAAAAAACATCAGGTTTTTTTACATTAAAAGCACAAATAGAGTTGCCATGTTATAAAGATCTGTCCCTTTCTTTCTGGCATTAGACAAGGGATATTGAAAAAAATTACTATAAAAGTGCATGAAGGAAAAGCACAGGTTGTTGCCCTCTATGCAGGAAGTCAAATTATGCAGACAGGGCAGCTCTCACGGGGGAGAAATGTGGCGACGATAACTTCGTCAAGTGTGATCCATCACAAAAGAAAAGTAATTTCTAAGTTAAAATCTGTCATTTCCAGTTTTTCATAAATCTCTCCATAAATTACATTTATTCTCTTCTACTTTTTCATGTATTTTAGTGGATTTTTGTTACTTATTGTAAACTCTGCTGGTTTTGTAATCTATTCTAAAAATTCCTGACCGAATGATGGTTTTGTTCATACTACATCATTATTCCCAGAGGAAAATATATGGCAGCTGGCTAGAACAACAGAACACTGGCTGTGAAATGGAGGGGTTACAGGGAGGGCAGACAGGAAAGGTCCTTGCCAGTTTGGCTTGTCACAAACATGACTGCTCTCACAAAGTGATTCTTCTGACAGAAGAGGGTATACAAAATGATACGCTCTGTTATAAAAATGCAGCATTGCTCATTCTGCTTTTAGGGTCTAGGATGAAAAAGAAGGAAAACAGCTCAGTGGAAATGCATTTACCACTCCTGACTTCTGCAGTTTAGCACTGATGCAAGGAAGTGTCAGAGTCCACTTACGGCCAGTTTGGCAAAGAAGTCAAAACCACTTTGATTAAGGGTCTGAGAAAGTATTTAATATTTTTCCTAATTCAAATAATTTTAAAAATAAAAAGCACATAGCAGAAAACAAAAATCACAATTGCACAAAGGCTTATATGTAACAGCAAATTTGAGGTATAGATACAAGCGTCTGTGAAATCTGGGTCTAAAGGACAAAACCTGAAAGTCAATGGAATGATCTCAGTTTGTTCAGAAGGATTACACTTCGGTCTGCCAAGAGCAAATTAATATTCCTATTAATGTATCTCATTTGACTAATAAAAGCTATACAACAACCATATCTCTGTTGTTGCAGAATGGTGACTTGTGAAAAATCAATAAATCAAAGTGAAACGGGGACAAAATCAATTTTCAAATGTTGTTGTGCTAGATGTTGGAGGAAATCCACTAAAGCTCCTGTGTCCTTCAGCGAAGATAAATGCAAATGGTGACTGCGCTTGTTTGTGAAGGCAGATATCTCGTATAATATGACCACAATGCACAACAGGAACACGTCCGCACCAGCACATGCGTCTTAGGAGTGTGAGCCAAGTTGTGAGCCATAGGGTCATCAAATAATTCAAAAGAAAACTGAAACTACCTCTGGGTGACAAGCGTAAGAAAAAGGACAGAAACACTGTGAAGAACGGAACAGAAAAGGTAAAAGACAAACAGAAACTGTGTGCGCTTTGAGAAAAGGCATAGAGAGGAGGACTGCTGAAGTAGGTTTGGAACCATAAGAAAAGAAACATGTTGTTTGATTAAAAGCGACCTCGCACACGACCTTCCAGATAAACAGGACTGCACCTGAGACACCTCGCCTGATTCCACCAATGACTTCTCTTCCTAAGCAAAGCAACTTGCAAGTCCAGAAAATTAGCTATTCACTATTAAAAAAGGAAACTCCTTTCTGTGCTGGAAATTATCTAATTAATTGGGGAAGGCAGCACAAACTTCTGCTCCTGCCACAACCTTCAGTTTACATATGCAGATCTGCTTAAATATATCCAGTGTTTAACAGCATCTACAGTCTCAGTCCAACTAGTAGTTGTTACAGAAAGTGAAAAAGTTGTGGGTTTTGTTTTTGTTTTTTTTTTTTTAAAAAACCAAGCGGTATTTTGTATCCCTCACAATATTTAGCAGCTAGCTAGAAAGATCTAGAAGAAATTGACTGGTTGGCTGACAGAGAGAAGTAGGTGGAGAATGCATGCCTCTTCCTAATGTTATTTTATTGAATACACACATCAGTTCATGAGTGTTCTTGATCAAAAACCCCTTTGATTTACTACATTGGGCTTAGGCACAATGGATCTTTTCCAATTCTTATATAACTTGTAATGACGTTAAAAGCTTTTTTAAGAATTATTCAGTCCAAATAAAGAAAACGCATAATCCTCAGGACCATGTTCACGCTAAGCTGACTCTCAAATATCAGCTATTTGTTCTTAAGACCTTTCAGGAGGACAAAAACTGTTTAGAGTGCCTGGAGAAAAGGATCTTCATATGCCCACAATTCAGGAGACAATGTGTTTGAAAACACTCTAAAACACCAAGCTTAGAACGTTTTAGACCTAAACTTTTCTAAAGTTTAGAGTCTATCTAAAAACTAAAGATTATCATGCAGTATTTTGCATCTTTAAGCATACTTGCTACAAACCTGATCTATAGCAATATAGTAGCTAGATTACAAACTTTCATACAAAAAAACGTGAAAAATCACGAAAAATCGCAAGTCATAGCATGAATGCACAAACACACAAAAAGGAAAGAATTAAGATTGTTCTGGGAAAAAAAAAAAAAAATCCCTCAATTCTACCATTATCTGACCTTTAAATGCTTGACTGTGCAAGTATAATGTGTTTAAATTTTGCTTCCCGGATGAGTTTCTTCTGCGTCACTGTAATATTCACACAGATACAGATGGGTGTTTTAGATGCAAATACAGGCAGACTTCTGCTACTTGAGTTTGCAGATCCATCATCTGCATGAACAGGAACTAGAGCGGGATGAGCGCTTTGAATGAATGTTTCCCAGACACCGACTGACACCAAAAGTGTTGACTTCCACTTCCATTCTAAGCTTCAAAGTGGATTGAACTTCACCAGATGTAAATTCTTCCACTTGTCTCAGACCTCTGGCTAAGACTGTGCAGGTCCACAACTATTTCTCTTGCTCCTATTCCCCTCTCCTGATGGAACAAGGCCCCATGTCTGCCCCGTCAGAGCCCTCTGCAGACCTGCTCAAGCACCAGCATCCAGCCAGCACTGCTGGGCTCTTGTCCAGCCAGACCAGTTCTCCCACTCTTGGACTTTCATTCAGAGGGCTCCCTCTCCTCAGCCTCTCCCGTCCTCATCCTTCAGCTACATCCCACACGCCAGCCAATGTCACTGCCTCAATAGTCCAGTTACAAGTATCCTCTCACCCTCCTAATTCTTATCACAAAATTCTCAATTTTCTCCCCTAGCAAAATCCTGCATATCTTCAACTTCATTTACTGCCAGCTTCCATTTCCAGACGTCACATTTTTTTTCTCCTTCCACACTGTCCCTATTCTTGTATTTTTCTATGTGTGGATTAGGCAGCTTCCTCTCCCTGTACCAGCAGGGAAGCAGTGTTATGAGAACATAGGCCGGAGGGAGATGGAAGCTTCCCACCTCGGTTCCTTTTCCCTCCCCAGAATGGGTCAGAGCTTCACTTGCAATGACAGATCTCCTCAGCCACAAGAACCTTTTGTAAAAGGGACATAATCCTCAAGAAATGTAAAAATCCATAGCAAGTTCCTAAGCATACGAATACCCTTCCCCCCCGCCTCCAAAGTGTCCTCCTCTGTGAATAAGGGCAAACATCACAGCCACTTCACCTGAATGCATGTCTGAGACACAAACCATCCTCCCAAATTCTATCCCATATGCAAAACCAATGGGAATACTACAGCATCACTGTAACTTCATTTAATTTTTTTTTTTTTTAAGCATGGCCAAGGCAATGGACTTTCCCATAATCTCAGCGTCTATAACTACAAGCTCTTTTCGACAGCATTTTTCCAAGACAACTACATTATCAAGACAAAAGCTGTGCTGAAATTATTAATATTTTAAGAGTTCAGAGCATCTGAGAAGGTTTTGCAAGGGGATGTGTCAAGCAATATTAATAACAAATGAACAAACTGCTGCACTTATAAAATTTGATTTAATGATATGCTGTCACCCTTAAATTGACATTCATATCTATGAAGTAAATGACTTAATATAGTTCTGCCCTCATTACCTATGACTGAATAATAGGAAGTGAAGACTTTCTAACTTTTTCCTCACAAACTGACAGGTGTTGTTGAGCTGTGGTATTATCATGGAAGTAATAAACAGCACCTTCAAGAAGCTTGTTGGAACTACACCTGACCTTAAAGATGTTTCTGGACGATAAGTGTCATGCTCAGAGAATGTATCACATTTTCAGACACAAGAGCATGCTCCTTGCTGTCACATTTCACAACAATCTTAACCTTGAGATATGTCACTGATGCTGTTACTGATGAATTTCCCATAAAAGTGATAAAACACAGAAGTGTCTTTATTAGCCCTCTGTGCTAATAAAAACTTAAGTCTTTCCTTAACCTCATTAATTTTCTCCTTGATAAAGATATAACAACAGCCTCCAGTCATTTTTGAAGCAGCATGGCTGAAGAATGACCTGGAAGTGCTAGCAAGCCTCTAAAAGCCAGCACATTCATACCTCCCATTTATTTGATTATATGCTTCCACATGCCAGTGTGACTAAGCTGAGAATGCTTGGATGCTGAATCTGCCTCGTTACATTTATTTTAAAAGAGAAATGTATTTGGCCAAATACAAGACAAGTACTTCTACCTATTTCCTGCACTGGACTCCTGTAACACATTGCTTTACTTTTTTGAGACAGTTTGATGAGAATCTGTTCTGGCAGAAGCTCTGGTTCCAACTTAAGAGTGGAACCTTGCACATCCCGCTCCTCGTGCTTCGTACGACTCTGTGCGGCTATGTAGTGAATTGGGTCAGAAACTGCTCTACGGTAACTTCACTCCTTTTTGTTACCAGCTATTTTTAACTGGCACAAACAAGGCGGATGAAAGAGGAGATGCTTAAGTTGGCACCACTGCCAACATCATGCTTTTCAAGCTACACCATAAGAAAGCCACATTTGATAGTTCTTTATTTTGTTTTCTCTTTTATTTGCTGAGATGGCAAACTTGTGATCATCATCCCAGCCATTGTTCCAGATATTCTGAACTACATATCAACATTTAAAAAAACTTTTAGGATTAGCTAAAAAGACAATATAAAATAAATTGACAAGGCCAAAAATAGATTCATATTTAGAAGAGTCTTCTTTATTTATACTCAAACCAATATGCAGAACCAGCATAAGCAAATTTTCACATTTCTTTACCCAGTCATGAAAGAGCAAACACCTCTGTATCAGAACAATTCTGGTGATGACTGAACAGCTCTAGGATGAGTAATAACACTTAGAAGAAACAACATCCACCCTGCATGCATGAGGGGTAATGTTGCTTAGAACTGGATAATTGATGTGATCAGGTTTTGTTTTCCTCCTTTTTGCAATAAGTGCCAAAGGTTGTCTCCCCAGATTGGAGGGTAGTGGTGTAGTTGATTCAGAGCACCTGTTCCAGTTCTCCATTTCCAAGATGGTGTTTTTGCAGTAACCATCAACCTGCTGCCAAAGATGATGGGGGAAAAAAACCACAACATAAAAAAAAAAAGACAAACCAAACCAAAAACCACAAACAAAAAGCAACCATTCTTAGGTGTAAAGAAAAATATTAGGAAATCAAGTATCATTTCCTTCACTACAGCCTAAGCACACTGAGGTGAGTTTATTTCGGACCCCTGTTGTCTCCATTTTAGAAAGAGCAGAAATTCTAATAAGGAAGAAACAGCATTAAGCATGTTCTCATATACAAAGACTAATCTTAAAAGCAAAAGTACTAGAACAAATAAATATAACTGAAAGCTCCTTCCTCCAGCTTCCGAAGATTTATCCACCTTGCAGTCCCCACAGGAAAGTCTTAATCGCAGACTGACCTTCAAAAAACTACAGTTTGATATCATACAAAACCAAACAACACTATCACACCAAACAAGTTTTTGTACAAGCAATACAGAGATATGGCCCACTTGTCCCTGTCTTAAATGCGAAGAAAAAAAATACTGAAGAGAAAGATAACAAGTCTGTCTGAGCTAATCAATAGAGAGAAAAAGGAACTTGGACAAAATCAGTATAATCATTAAGGCAGACATTTAAAGTTGAAGGGAAATTTATCCTACCCTAAAAGTATCTCTGACGAGCTTGCAATAGGGCTCTACATTAAATTCAGTTCATAATCATATTCAAAACCATCCAGGCATAGTGTCACAGATGCTTCAGAACAGTGACTTCCTGTCCAAAACACATACAAAGAAACTGAAATTTTTCTGAGGTATATATATGGCTGCAAAATGTTATCAACAAAGTAAACTTGTAACAGGATAGCCAGAATCCCCAGATCATGTTCTCTGTCAGCAAGTGCTAACGCTTGCAAACTGAGTGGTGATAAGAGAGCTGACATAAAAGAATCAAACAAAAAGTGCTACAGATGTTTCAGTGCCAAAAATATATTAATTCTTGTTTTGACTTCACTGACATATTTTACTAAAATCCTACCTATCAAAAGAATAGCCAAATCCAGTGCAAACATTTATAGTGAAAAGCCCAAACAAGTAAGATTTCTGCTCAACACAATTTCTTCAGCAACTGTGAGTCTAGGACCTAATTCACAAGTAATAGTTTAAACACCTGCAAGATACAAATCCTAGAAGTAGGTTAGGCTTGACAATTCCTCCTGCAGTTGCCAAAAATCACTGGGAATCTGCTTTCAGATTGCTGCAAGAAGTAAAGAAAAGGCTAGGATTTGATTTTTTTTAGGGATATCCAGAAGTTTTGGTGATAGCATCTCTTGGTTGACGACTTGGAAAATCCTGTGGATCAGTTGATCTGGGGTTTCACATGCACCTCTCTTGTTCCTTTGATTGCACGACTGAGGACATCACGCACAGCACCACAGCTCTTGCTTATGTTGTCTTGTTGACTCTACAAATCTGGATGATCTTAAATTAGGTTCTTTACTTTAGTTGGAGGAATTAGGTCTAGCAATCTGTGATTAGCTCAGTTAAAAGTCAGGTAGTTGTCAGGAATTGTCAATTAATTGTCAGGAAATTCCCGTACTAGGAATTCTTACTTTTATCAACACAAACTGTGTGAAATGAGTAAAACTAGGCAAGTGGGAAAAAAAAAAAACACAAAAGAAAGAGAAATCAAACTGTAAATCCTACTGAAGAAAGAAACTTCTTTTTCCTTACGTTTACCCATTTTTATTCTACATATTTATGGAATGTGATGCCAGACAAATTTATTATAGTTGTTATTGAACAGAATGAGAGCTAGAAATTTTTATTCACTACCACTTTTCATGCAGTATCAGATTAAGATAGATTAAGCCTCTGGCTTCAACTACATGATGAAAAATATTACTACATCTTAAATCACTATTATTTTGTGTTTTAATTCTGAATTCTAAATGTTTTGCTATTTGATCTGGCCATAGCTTATCCAAGATTAAATACTCCTATGAAGTAACATGGAACTGGCAAGAATTTTATCATATCTAAAGAAATACATAGCCAAAAGTCCATGAATAAAATATGATTACAGCTCAAAGTATAAAAAAAAAATTAATCCGCCCAGCAAAACGATGAAATTATTGGTAATTCAGTACAAAAAAGTAAAATCAAGTAGTTACGAAACATTTCAAAAGCATAGGATATCACACACACTGATGTTTGAAATATTACTTTTTAATATGCTTAGGATGATTAAATCTTTCACATGGCAGCATGCAAAAAAGAGACATAGGTCAGGACTAGAGCCTGAAATTTAAATCTCTCTGACAAGGAAGGACCAAACTGAAAGCACTACACAGTTTCCATCTAGACCTAAACACTGTTAGCAGCTATAGAGCCCACTGCTGCCAAAGGATGACATGGTTCTCAGACCATTCCTAGTTATTTTCCTGTTCTTCATAAGTAAACAGTTGAAGCTTTTTTCTCAAGACATCAGACAAGGAGTAAGAGATAAGTGATAGTAATGTGCCAGTAATAAAAGCTGTCCATAAAACCTCTAAATAGAGCTGCTGGTGAAAAGGTAAATGTATTAACTCACTAACAATATAGACCCAACAACCCGGAGCAATGTACTGTATTAACTGAGCAGGATAAATTAATTCTATGTCAGCAAAAGTAGCACGATATGAAATGATGTTTCTGGGGACATTCCTCCTGGCTTCTCAGGGAGCAGGCTGCTGCACTACTCTAGCAGCCATTCCCAGTAAAGTCTCAAAAAAGAGAAGTCTCTTCTGGTTCACTTTGTTTTGTTTTACATATATGCCAGAGAACTAAACATGGAAAGACATTAGAGGTCACTCAGCTCCTTAAGTCACACTTTGGAAGTGGTTTGCTCCTGTCACCACACTTTCCTACTACACCTGATACCACAGTTACAGGCAGGAGGCTGCGACAGACAGACACGCTTTAGATGTCGTCTCCTGGTCTTTGAGCATAACCCTGAGATAACATGGCTGGGAACCTCAGGCAGGACCAAGTTATGCAAAGAGTAACACAGAAAAGTGGGAAAAGTGAGTACACAAATAAAGAACTACAGGTTTCTGTATAAAATAAAACAGTTGTGATAAGGAAAAATCACGGAAGAAAGACTGAGGTAATCCAAAAAGGTCAGAAGAGTGAACTAGGTGTGACTTTCATATTTATGAAACATTTTGTCTTCAAATCATTATGTGATTAGCTTTTTCTAAATTGCCATTTTTCTGAACTTCTAGAAATATAACATGAAACAAAGACAACTTCATTTCTTAGGATATTACTAATTCTCAGTGAAAATGCATTGTGTCACCTATCGCTGCAATGGTTTTTTCCTGTGATACCACTTGATCTCTCTCAGCAAATATGGAAAAAGCTCAGTGCATCCTGGATTCAAGAGATTTTTTCTTTCCAACTTTTATATATTAGTGAAAGCAAAAAGAAAACTTGAAAAGCTATTACGTGAGTGTTATAATACCTAATTTATAAAGGAAATGTTGCCATTGATAACAAAGAGTTTCAGCCCACAACTAATGATTAAGTGCTTACAAATAGATTATGGCAGAGGTGTTGCAGACTCAGAAAAGTGCTGGATGAGCAGAGCTACTTGGAGGAATTCGTTACACAACTGGCCCGTGGCATATTCCATCAGAAGAGCAGGCAAAGAGCAAATGTAACTTGGTTGCTAATTCTACAGACCACAGCAAAATTTCAGGCTGCTTCATCACTAAGAGGATTTAGCAAACAGTAAGTTACAATTTGCTTCTTAACTATCTGGAACTGGAAGCCCAGGACACCTGTGTTAAGAGGATTGTACAGGTAAGGGGTGGCAAGTTGCATCTTCAGTTTAGCGAGAAGCATAAATGCATTTTTATGGCATAGGAGCATTTGATTAGTAGTTTTAGTCACTGTTGTTCTGTAATTGTATGCTTTTCCAGATGACGCATGACTTTGGCTCAGTATCAATCTAAGACACCTCCCAGCCCCCTTCCCCCAAACCCTGACACCAGCAGAAACCATTCTTACAAGCTGAACTTTAAGGCCAGGCTTTTTAAACCTCAGTCCAAAAAGCAAAACAAGTACATGAAAAAAATTATGGAAATGGATTCAGTTGCGTGAAATCATTTCAGGTTGCATTATTCACATTGCACTACTTTAGGAAAAAACTCACAATCTTAATTTTTAGCTTTTAAAAGTTAAATGCACTATTTCCCTGAAGCAAGCACAAATTATTAATAATTTTCAATTTGAAAATGCATGTAATTATTTTATGTATTTTACATATAAGTTATATTATGATCCTTTATGCTTTAAATGCTTTAAAGATATCTACTTTAGATAAGACATCTCTATCATCATATCCCTCCCTAGTTCATGGTCTCTGTAATTAAGAACTTAAAGAGTTTCAGAAACAAAAAGAAGGTGTCATTTTGATCTTAAACACAGTAGCTGCTTAAGATTGTATTTGGATTTTTCCTTTACTATCCTTTTGTCAGATAAACTACATTTGAGAATATCAAGTTGCTTAACAAGTTAAAATGTAGGTTAATTAACAGTACTATTCACAATGTTTCTTTTCCCTAAAAGTGTATAAAAGGGACTGGGAAAATTCAATTTATGATGTCCTTTAAGACACATCTAACAAAGCTATTTGCTCACTATGATCAATTTGCAAATCCTAACTTTAAAAAAACAAACCAGGTACCTGCAACCATGTTAAAAATTATTTACAAAAATTGAATGTCCTTGACTTACTAATTTTTCATCCTGTCTCTGGAAATGACTAAAGTATTTCCTCTAGAGGGCTTCAGGATCTATATTATATTTCACAAGTCATCTAAGTTATATTGCACTAAGTGACTGCACTACAAAGGGTCAGAAAGGCTCATTGCTCCTGCTTTGGGGGGAAAAAAAAAAAAAAAATCATGACTAGTTAAGTGCAGAGACAACAGTCTGATGATCCTATCATGGCTAGTGTCTCACTTTCCAATACAACTATAAGAAACCAAAAAATGAGATGGAGACTAGTTACAAGATTATTTTTACTAGAAATGCTGAAGTTAATTAATTTTCACTTTATGTTTTCTTGGAATACTCCTTTCTTTGGAGAACCAGTCCTTTCTTTAAAGTTTATTTTAATACTAAACAAATATTAATTTTGAATTTAACAAGACATTCTAAAACAGTAGGTATAAAACTCATATACTAAATAAACTATTATTTTAATTTTTCTCTAAGTCTGTATTGTGATAATCTTGCTAATCAAGTTCCTGATTCAAAGAATTTATACACTAATAAAAAGTTTAACTAAAATCCAGGACTTCAAATTTAATCACCTTCCTGTCTCTACGTTTGCATGTCTGCCACCAGAAATCCCAGCCCTGATCAGCCAAGATAGTTTTGTGCTATACTCAGTCTTTGTTTCTTTCTCTATTCTTTTGCAAAACTTGTACTTTTTATGTCTACCTTACTACTTAACCACTATGTTACTCACTATCTCTCAGCAGCTCTTACTTTTCAAGCATCTGATATGTCAACTAAACTTACAAAGATGATATATTTCTTATCTTTTCAGATACAAAAATGTCACTAAAGGTGCAGTTCCATAATGGGTTTAAGCCAATTTCAGACCATGCTGCTGCCAGAAGAGGCAACAACTTTTCCTCCCCCCTCCTCTTATATTGGCATTAGTAATTTTACGGCAGCACAGCAAATCAGATTGGCCTGTTTCAGCAAACTGAAGGTAAAGCATGCAGAAAGTGAAGGGAAGCTCAACCTTTTTTGTCAACAGCCTGTGAAACAACTTTGGTTTGAAAATTCAGCAGCTAAAGCAGTCATTTTCTGCTCTTCTCTGCCTCTTGCTGCTTGCTGCTACCTCCAAATGTCTTTGTGGCTGCATGTTGAGCTGAACTGGGGAACTGATCCATCTGAACAATAGCCCAGAAAAAATAAAAGAAAAAAGGTTATTGCTCAGCAGGTGAATATTCTCCAATCCAGTTTACAATACAGGCACAGAAACCAGAGCCAGCATTCCCAGGAGACAGAGTAAGGAGGAGTTGCAGGGGCGCAAGAGGCACAGAGGTAGAAGCAAGTGAATGGAGCAACAACCATTTAAACCAGAACTGCCATAAAGTTGTTTGATCGACTACATCCATATAAAAAACTTGGAAGGGAAAGATGATTCTGATGTGCAAGACTGCTACAACTTACTACAGCAAAATCTTTAAAGTGTATTACAAACACAGCACAACAAATGAATCCTTTTCCAACACGCACAAATTGTTTTAGTCCCAAGTGTCTCTGATGGGACTGGTGGTCCTTTTTATATAAATATGATGAAGGAAAAGAGAAGGAAACTGAAGACTAGGTCAGTGAAACTGTAAGATGTTAAGTTAATTTTGGTATGTTGCACTAGGAATTAAGAAATCATCAGTTAAATCCTTGACAATTACAGGAAATCTTCTTAAGATGTATCTTATGTTTAATTTCATAACTGAAACAGCAGTCAGACTGTATAACTCACCAAATCAAGCACATTTTCTTCTAAAATAGAAATCTAATTAGACTTATCTCCAATTTGATATTTGTCAGATAATTACAGTCTGTGGAAATCGTAGTACCAAAATTCCCACTAAAAGATCCGCAGCCCCCCCGCCTCCCCCCACTTCCCCCC